>NC_056742.1:129262826-129380326 GCF_019279795.1 Protopterus annectens | reverse complement strand
ATCATAGTGTTTGTTCTGTTCCTCCAAAAATCTATATTAGTCTGGCAAATAGCTGAAGGTGGAAGTAATGAAGTCATGACAGACACATAAGTTTCAGACCCCACCACCTTCAGAACAGTCATAGTAATGCAAAATGTATCATGCACAAACTTCATAGGTTTGTAATAGGCATGTCTATGATCTGTCCCTATATACCCCCCCAATGTTAGGCTTTGTCGACGTCCACATGTGATGCTCTAAGAGGTGGATAGGTTGGGTCACAGCTGCTGAGCCTGACATACCCTGGGAAAGGACAGCTCACATATGGCAACCACTAGAGTGTCTGTCAAACAGTCGTGTCTGTGCCACTGCTAGGCCAGTTAATGGGATGTTGCCCATATTAATATGTTATCTGTGAATATTGTAAATCTAGGATACCTATATAGGGCATGAACATAGTAAAGTACTCTTGCAGATGTGTGTGTTGAACTGCATGTGATATATTGAATTAATAACATTCAACTGTACAGTGTTCTTCTGGATAAAGTTCACAGTTGTGTCAGATATTTGTAGTCACTTACACATATACTTGTGCTATGGCAGCTACATTGATACGTTATCAAAATTGACTTCCCTGTTTTGTCACCCAGTGATGTGGACCAATGGCCAGAAGTCCTGGTATAACAGGTTGAGACGTATGATTGAGCTGCAAGACTGTAAATACAGTGTGCCATAATGACATAGAACACAAATGTGTACCAGGTAGCCCCTGAGCATGTGTATGTATACATATGTTCAGCTGAAAGGCACAAAAGTAATAACATGGGTCACAAGCAGTCCAGAAAATAGGATGTGCATGTTGCACATGTGTAATATCACTGTCACTGCATACAACAAATAAAATGTGTACTGCTATGAACTGTTGCATTGCCATGACACTGATATACGTACTACAGTAGGCATGCTTATCACGTAGTAATCAGAGAAGTGTACAACTGTGTTATGACCCACTCTCCATGCCTACCACTAACAGCTATATCACTACCCATATACACTGGATATCAAAGTGTACGCACCCCTGTTGGAATGTCAGGTCTGTGTCCTGTATGCCAATGAGACCACAGGAAGTCATGTCAAAATGTTTCTCACCTCAAATGTGACCCATAACCTGCGCAATTCTATTAAAAAAGAAACAAAGCTGTTTCATGGAAGGTGAGCAACCATTGCCAAGTGAACATGTGATATGATGTTAAAGTACAAACCAAGACAAATGTATGCTGTAATCATCTCAGCAGGTGTTTACACAACATATCAGTGTAAGGGTGTGCTCACACATTCAACTGGCTTACTGTACTGAGTATTACTTCCCATATTCTAGAGGGACAGGTTCATAACCCTGAGACTGCCCATGCTATGGAATAGACTTCCCATAAATGTCAAGCACAGCACCTCACTGGCCCTCTTCAAGAGAAATCTTGATGAGTGGATGGGAAATAGAAAATTCACCCCAGGAATTACTCCAGTGGCTTTACTCAACAGAGGCACTGGGAACTAAGATCAGGTGACACAATGCCAATGTAATCCTATGGGCTAGGCTTGTAAAGGCTCCAGGGCCATTAGCCTAGTACACACCTATGAACCTATATGTTTCCACAGGACAAGTTGTTATGTTCCCTATTGAACTGAGCAGGCTATAGGACACATCACAGGTGGGGATTGTGTTGACATGTGCTTTTGTGGGGTCATGTACCAATTGCACAAGTACCATGCATTGTAACAGGGGTGTGTACACTTCATATCCACTGTAGCTATATGGAATCAGCAGTACCTTACCTGTACAAACATCCTCCACCAATGATAGAGTAAGCACCCTTGGTGGACATCACCAAGACACAAAGCACATAATAGGTTGCTATAGTGGCTGTACAGGGACACATGGGTGCAGACCACAACTTGGAAGCAAGTGCACTTCTATAAGAGCAAGCATGTAGGTTCACAGGTGACATCCTGTAAGGCTGACTATGACTAGAAATCAGACATATCCAAACCGCCAAGGCCAATTTCAACCATGTCTACACATATGTACGCAGTCTCAGAGCCAGTAACACAAGTTAACTTGTACTGAGGTAAAGCACACCTCATACACACATGCCATGGATACAGGCAACCTGCATCAGACAGGATTGGCGGGAACAGTGGCACCCTGTCCACAACAGTAGTACAGAGGGATAAGCATATCACCCACACTCCTGCCCACATCAGTGGTGAGCATGGACATAATGCTGACTGATGGCATTAACAGCAAGTCTCCATGGGGAATGAGAACGTCACAGTTTGCTTCCTACATGAACATAGGCATGTGTTCACAGTCCCATCACACACTACAATCAAACACACACATGCCACCATCCACACACCATCCACAAGGAAGATGGTTACTGTCATCCCTCTACACAGAAATGAATGGTGTGTAAGTGGATTATGCCATTAAGTGTCCAACACTGAGGGAAATAGACAGGTCAGGACCAGGAGTGTAATGTAAGATGTTCAAGCCATGATAGCTTACAGTGTTATGGTATAGTCTGGATTATTTGCAAGTAATACCCACTGTTGATGTGCACATGGACAACTGTATGAAGTCCTCTGACCTTTTTTCCTGTTTATGTCTTCCAGGTACAATGTCCCAGGAACATCTGCCTGGATACACACCCCTGGAAAATGATGCAGTAATCCAGTACCTCATAGTCCATCATGCCGTCCTCTGTGGGTGCAGGGCCCAGAATCTGCAGGAAAGGAGAGCTCATCCACAGGGTAAACAATGTCGTCCCGCACAACCGCAATTATGAGCAGGTGTGGCATCGCTGCACAGATCTGATCCACTGAAGTTAGCAGGGACCAGCTAGCCACAGGTGGAGGTCATGCCATCCAGCCCCACTGACACATGCTGAGGAGTTCCTCATCAGCCAAGCCAGCAAGCTGAAGACAGCATTGTGGAGGTGGGTGCCACCCACACAATGGATGAGGAGCATGCAGGTAAGGTTCCAGGGGACATTAGAAGACCACGGTTGCTTATCCATTTTCATCTGTAAAGTTTCTACATGCATATGTCAGATAAGATAGTCTGTTGCTGCAGTGTAGTAATGAACAGATGTGCATAATCTCTAGTATTGTAGGTTTGTACTGTTGATGCACTGAAATGCTGCTCCCACCCTGTACCAGTGCCACAGGTGTGGCTACTAACATTACATCTCTCACACAACTATTTAGGTCCTTTTGGTATACAACTGGGGCAGCAGCCTGTAGCTGGTGAGTATGGAGTTTTTTGGTTCAGGTTTGCCAATACACTAGCCATGTTATGGCCATGGTATTTGCCATGCACACATTTAACACACCTACCCATAATGCATGCTGTATATGTTCACATATTGTTGCTCTTAACTGCACTGCATCACATTGGTCACCATGGTGGCATATATAAAAGGGTATGTAAGAGTCCTGCAGTATACCTAACAACCCACCAGTGCAAGATGTGTGGACAGAGATGAAAATAATGGTAGGACAAATGGCCTACAGTAGGGTCATGTCTGAAACATTACCCTTACACAGTGGCAACAACAGTGTATACACCATTATTACAATGGCAACCATTCCTGATCTAAACAACAGCCAATCACAATACCACATTCCACACCCTTTACAATCTGTAATGTGATCCTAACATGAGAAATTAATGTGTAATATGGAATCCTATGTTAGGACAACAAATATGGGGAATACATACCTCAACAAACACTGGAAGCATATGTGTGCACACACTCCAAATAACATATTGTGGAAGCAGCTTGTGAGGTACTGACAGCATTCACTCTTCTTGAGTACACACCTTCCATCAAGTACAGGGCCTCAATGTTACACCAAGTAATGGTTTGCTGTCCAAGAAGTATGTCCATGACATTTGTCCACTCACCTGCAACAGAGACAGCCGTGGCTTGCACACATCCTACAAACAATTAAATGGATCCCATATCTGAAAGGTAGCACTCAGGAGTGGGAAAAGTAGCCTTACCTCACCATTGCATATACCATGGCAAACAGTGCAGACAGTCATGTATGTGTGTATGAAGTATGGGACAACATTAATGTAAAAAATAAACAGATGCCCATCCAAAACAGATGACAGCACATGTTGCAAACTGGTCATGGAGGCTGCCCAGAAACATGCAGCAACACCGAGGGACTTGCAGGAATGTGTAGCAAGTACTGCCTGTGCAGTACCTGTGTCAACAATCACCTGGAATCTGCATAAGTGTAGCCTATGGATTAGGGTAATCAGACAGAAGAGTTGTTCCACAGGAAACATCATCCAGGGGTCTCTACAGGTAGCATATGCAAAACATCAAGTCTCCCAAAGGCATGTGTTGCAATGTGTAATGGTGTCATGAGACCAAGGCTGAAACCTACAGACAGTATTCATAAAGATACATGTGGTGTACAAGCAGCACCTCAGGGCCACCATCCCCATTTTTACCTTGCTGGTGCCAGTGTACACCTTTAGGTTTGCTGTTCATTAGCAGGAACTAGGCTGGTAGACATGGCATTGGGAATTTGGAACACTGCAAAATAACACTCATGTGTGCCCCATAGTTGCCAAGCATCTGCAGTAAGGCAGAGAATGGGGAGGGGTGTCACCCAGAAACACAACAGTGAACTGAAGCATACATCCAAAGCTTGCTAAGAATGGTTGTATCTGAACACAGTCAAGGTCATGAATTGTGCCAGACATAACCCTGACTCCCCAGCAATAGTGACACCACTGTGTGACCTGCAAGGGCTGTGCACATGAGTTTACCTTGCAATCCAGCAGAGTTGGGGGACAATTGTAGGGTGGAGGGACCAAATAATGGCAACTGAAGATGGGCCATGCTAGTATACCCCTTCCAGGAATAGTGACTGCTGTAGTTCACTTAACAGGTGCTGCAAAAAAACATTGTATGCACACTTATGCAACCTACATATTGTATGCATCTCATTCAGCATCTGCATGACTAACACATTTGTTTGATACTGCATTGGAATGCACAGGTCATATGTCACATATCAGGTGTGTGTAATGTTAACATATGCAGTATTGTGGCCCCACTACATATCATGGAAGAGGCTAGCATGTCAACAAGTGTGTGTACACTCCTCATATCCACATTAAGCTTTGAAGGTTGTCACTGTAATTAGATTTTATTGCTCATACATGCACTGCTAATGATGAGATTTGCAAATCACAGGTCAGGCATTAACTATTAACATCAGTCCTCATATCATCCCAGGTATGTGTCAAACACATAGGGGCTGTGAGCAACAGAACAAACATAACTGCCACACATATACACATTCAGTAATGCTGTGTACACTCGTGAGGTATGGTGCACAGTACATGTCAGTGTGCTGTACAGGTGCACAGCAATACTGTGTACATGTGCGCAGTGTGTTCCAGGGGAAGGGGCAGCACCTACTAACACAATTTATGCATCACAGAGATGAATAATGTTGGTAACAAGGATTGAGTATGGCTGTAGTGCATGCTGATGATTGCCATATGTCATGCATGTTGACTGTTGGGTAATGAGAGGTCTGTGTAATATCTTTGTGCCACCTCACGTGTGTGTGTGTGTGTGTGTGTGTGTGTGTGTGTGTGTGTGTGTGTGTGTGTGTAGAGGTAAACCATAATGTACAGGTCTTAAATTACATTTTTTGGTTGCTCCTCACAGGTTGGGAGGAGGGTCACGGCCCCTCCTGCAGGCAAACTGATGTTAATGTCCATACAGACTCTGACAATGATGATAGGTATGGTGACGCACAGGCAGGGATGAAGCTGTGCCATCAGTTGACATCCCACTTTTATTCACCCCATCCCTGCACACAGTCATAATGCCCATACATACCCCATCACCAGTAGTCATAGATAAGGGATAGTTGGCAGGTGGTGTCATGGGACAGGACAGTGTAGAGACTATGGCAAGTGTTTCTGTACACAGCAGCCATAACTGGATGACCGGCAAGGTACCACACAGGCAGATGTACAGGGTGCTCGTAGGAGGGCTGCTGGCCATCCTGCCCCTGGCAGAAGTGCCACAGCAGGTGTTACCAGATGCATGTTTCAGGCCATCATGGAGGCACAGGCATGTATGGAATGTTACACCAGAGAGAGTCTGAGGCTCCAGAGAGCTACTCATTATGCTGTACTTGACAACATCTGTGATCTTGCAGGTGCCCACTATTATTTTGCAGAGGTCCTGGATAGATGTTTGGGTGAGATGGTGGGAATCCTCAACTGTGTGGTGTCTGTGGTAGAGCATGTGGTGGGAGTAGGGTGGTGGCCATGTGGACATAGGTCAGCAACACCAGCAGGTGGAGTCTACATGGACGTGCAACAACTCATGGCTGCTCCCGTAGTGACAGTACCAGCACCTGCACTGCAGGGGGGTGATGTCCACGCCACAATGCAGCAGGCCACATGCACATGCTCCTGGCCAGTCCCAACAGGGATGCGGATCCAGTGGATACTTGTCATCATCAGAGAAGAGTACCATATCTGGGCCATGTCCATGGCCAGAGACATTGAACTGTACACCCTGCCATGTATGGTCTGCAGCTGTCCAACAAAACCCTGTATAGGGCAGCCACATGGCAGACATGTATGCATACATACACACACACACTTCACCAACACAGCTAACGCACATCCATACCTACACACACCACATCTGCACAGCCCATTTAATAATGACCCCCTAACCCGCACACATGATGTCAATCAAATGGCTCAGCCTAGGCCTCTGGCAACACATCCTGTGCATATGATGATACCTGTGTCACATCCCTGTCATCCATACCATTGATGCAGGGACATGCTGATATGGTTCTGATGCAAAGGATGAATGTCCTAAGGTTTAGCAATGTAATGCTATTTAACGTGTTTTCAGCAGGAATGATTAATGCTTACATGTCAGGGTGTGTATCTGTCCAGTCATAATGCATTATAGCTGTTATTAACACTGACTGATTGTGGTCTCCAAAATATATTCTGTTTGTGTTGTAGGTGTCTATGTGTCAGCAGGATGTTGGCCTGCTGTCCTGTCCTACAAGGGGTGTAGCACTGTGGGGACACATTGACTGTGTCATGTCCCGGGTGCAGCTGAACACAGGTAACAGGTCTGTATAACAGTTACTGCATGTGCCACATAGCTGATAGGTTTGAGGGGTGTATACAGGTGAGTGTATGGTGGCTGATGGCAGCAGCTCTTCTACAGTGAACAATTGTAAGTGTACTGGGTGGCACACACCAAATGTCCATGAATAACACACACAACCAGAGGCTTTGGTGTTGATGCAATACACAGACAATACTGTTCACATGGATGTACTTCATTTTGCAGTGAACTCATTTTGGCCTATGTAATTCCACCCAGACCAAATTGCCAAAACATCACATCAGGAAATAATCAGTTTGCCAGTTTAATGTCATTGACGATGGTACTGATGGGGTATATGTCCTCTTCCCCAATGTAGTGCAATCCTGGAGTTGGTAAACATAGGTGTGCTGGTGTGGGTAGCACAGCCCCCCACTTTGGCGGGTGTGGGGTGGTGTAGAACCACACATAGTGTGATTAACAACTACTTAACCTGTTAACATAAACTGTAGAGTGAAGAAAGTAATGGAAGATCTAGCCACGACAATATCATATAATGAATCTCAAACACCAAATAAGTGGAAAATTATTAATTATAAGGAGATATATTCTTGGTGAAATAATTTCTGTTATAACTCATTTAGACTATTGTTTACTATTTGCATATGCACTTTAAATAACATAGTACTGCTTCTTTAAGTGATATAAATGCATAATAATGAATTTTAGCTGCATATATTGTTTACTAATCGACTGTTAATTGTTTTATTAAGAAATGTTTTCCCGCGTCTATGAGTATTTAATTGCAAGGAATTTGTCTTAATGTTATCTGAAGAAGCGTAGGTTGCACTACGCGAAAGCGCTCATTTTCACATGTGTATTATTAAACAGCATTTGGATTTTATTTGGTGTTCGAGATTCATTATATGATATTGTCGTGGCTAGATCTTCCATTACTTTCTTCATTCATCCCGTTTTATTTGATGGGAGATCCACTCAGCAGTGTGGTTGCATTCATCTTCTGATAAACTGTAGAGTATAACAGCACACTAAGTGGGGGAGGTTTACTATTAAAATTTCGAACGGCACTCCATCGACTGTACTATAGTCGAACACGGAAGTTCGAAAATGATAATTGCAAAGTCAAAAAAACAATCTAGGAATGGGTTTTAACATGGGTCGAGGTAGGGGAGATGTTTGTAGTTCAGAATAATACTGAACACCTACCTCGACCCATGTTAAAACCGTTCCTAGACTGATTTTTTTACTTCGACATTCGAAGTTTTCAAACTTCCGTTGCCGACTATAGCACAGTCGACGGAGTGCCGTTTGAAATTTTAATAGCAAACCAGTGGGGGATACCAACAATACCCCAATGTGGGTGGCTGTGGCCACAAAAACCACACCCATGTATATATACCAACTCCAGTATCACTGTACAGCTATACAGTGGGGAAGAGGGCATTTACAATCCACTACTAGTTTTCTTTGCATGTATTTCCACAAGATGATTCCTTTGAAATGTTACCTTTAGCCAGTTAGTTCTCGGACAAATGATCTCCTGGGACATATATTTTCTGCAAATTGAAGTAGATCCCCTCACATACACACACACTTACTTGGCAACACTGAGAGTAGAAGCCCTACTTAGGAACTTATTGCTACTAATGTGTTTGACTTTAATTGCACACACCGCAGAGCTTTTAGGGTGAGGTGTGTCCCAAGTTTCCTGTTAAGTGAAGAATATCACCAGGCCTTGTACAGTATGGTAATGGGGGATGTACTGGGTGTTAATGAACAATACATAATATGACATACTGTCATATACACATTGACAAACACATACAGTCATAGACACATTTGACAGACCTGGGTTTAGCAGTGCTAACTACCTTGTCAGTGAGTCCATTCTGTTACAGAGTTTTTGCACATAGCACATGCATCATTGGGCTGGATAATCAGTTACCTGCAGGGTTGATGGCAATAGTGGTCCTCATAAAGTGGACCTTGGGACATGTACTGGGGGTACCATGGTGTGAAGACAGTATATCCAGCACCCATACCCCACATTGGATATTGTACTCACTGAAACCCATGATAATGCTCTGACATACTCACAATCACTCATTGACCAGGACTGCAATACAACCCCTTGTCTATCTAATCAGTGCTACAGTGCTACTACAGGGATATGCATTTATTGCACATGCCGCAGGGATAGTAGGGTGATGGTTTGTCATGGCTCTCCTAATGCCAGCAACACCACTATCACTTATAATGTATGGTAAGGTTTATTGTATTTTGAGAATTTGGCCTCAGAATGCTGTCTCCTACAAATATGCACACTCACACACATATACACACTTTCCAGGACTCAGAGGGTAACCCATGCCTATCTACCAATTTGTAGAATAGTGTAATGCTGGTACTGCAAGCTCCAGGTAGCCTATAGGGTGAAGAGTGTAACAAGGTACATTTAACGGCAGTTACAGCAGCAGCCATTTCTAAGTATGGCAATGGGGGGTGTAGTGGGTGAGAAGGCCCTCAGAGTATTTTCAACTACAAGTTTACAAACACCAGACACTGTTATTCTCAGTAACGCACACTGACACATTTGTCAGTACTGAGGTCCATATGTGCAGGTGTTCCTAGGTGTGTACCAGGCTAATGTCCATGGAGCGATGAGAAGAGTAGGGCATGTGGGTACACTGGTATCATGCCACCTGACATTTGTCAGCAGGCCATCTATCAACCCCCAGGGTGACAGTTAAATTCAACATCCAGTCATCTGTTTTTTCTCTTGCAGAGGGCCAGTGAGGTGCTCCAATTGACATGTATTCAACATATATTACATAACATGGCCAGTGTCTGGGTTAGATACCTGTACCCAAGCATGTTCTGTTGACTGTGGTAGTCTGGTTGAGGTATCTATGGCATGTGGTGCATACAGTGTGGGGTTTTCTAGTTGTGGCATTCATAACACAGCTGGGCAGACATGTCAGTGTCAGTCAATCAGAGATTGCCTGTAAGCAGCCAAGATGGATACCTGACATCTGCACATCTGTACAGAGGACAGACACAAATTAGCTAGCCAACAGGTTTTGCATTAGGATAAATGTTTTGACAGATAGATGTCTGACACAGAGAGATAGGCCATTACTACATGACAGCAGCCCTCAATGACATGTCCTAAACACATAGTAGTTTACAGTTAATATCCACATATCAGATCAATATCCAATAGGAGATAGTTAATAACATACAGCTCACACACCAAGAACACGATAGTCAGTACTCAGAGTCCAGCTTTACATGCAGGAGTGTATGGTTCCATTACTACAATCTGCAATCTACTCTTACTTGGAAAAACACTGTTAAAAGTAGTAAAGTAATGATAAAATACATGCAAGTGTGACAGGATATAATCTGGGATACTACCCATGTATGAAACACATACAAAGAGAAAAGATTGTGGTACTAGCCATGTATACTCAGGTGTCCCATACAGTATATTCACACCCCTTGCTATTGTAATGACAGCACATAGAAGCATGTTATGCGCATGGAATTAAATACACTTATTAAAGATGTCATTACTTTGCTATTTTATCAGACTGGAATGTGATCACTGGTTACCAGGGCTGAGCTATGCTTAGCAGGTGTAAGCATTGTTTAAATTTAAATGCTAAGCAGATTTGCGCACTGGTAAGGGAAGCCTACATGGTGTAAGTGCCTTTTTGTTTAACCATACGTTAGCACCACTTACCATCGCGCAAACCATACATACACAGACCTCACTATTGTACAAACTACAACAGAATGTCCAAGTTTTGTCCTCAAATATAAGGCCTGCTATACATAACATGTCTAGCAGTCTGATATATCACTGGCTTGTTATCAGGAATGATGTCAGTAAATAATACTGTACATATGCACCTCTTACTGCATGACATATGGACAAAGGGTGACAGACCTGGAGGACAGAGGCACAAACACAAGGCCAATATTGACATATTGCTTTGATAAACTGAGAAAATTCCTGGTGTAACAGGGTTTGTTGTGACATATCTCTTCTGAGGGATATGAAGTCAGTAACACACATGGATGTCACCATGTACTGACTGCAATCATCAGAGTATGCTACTGCATTTCTAAAGATAGGAAATATGTGAGTAACACACCACATCTAAGACTCAAAACTCTGGCCAGTCTGCATATAGTCCTACAGGTGAGAGTTTCCTCAACCACATAACGCTGTCATGCCAGACTTTAAATCATGTAGAGCAGCCATATCCACACAAACCCTGTTAATCCAACATTTCTTCAAATGTCGAACAGCAATACTTACATTCTGCCCCGATGTCTGGAACATCCCCCTCCTGTTTGTTGGCCTGTCTCCACAGTGTATGTTGTGAGAGGTATTTACAACTACCCTCTGTGATGCTGTTTGTCAGACACCCACATGAAGTCCTGCTCACAGTGAAGGAAAAGGGCCAACACCCACATGAAGTGCTTAGTTATAGGAGTGTGTTTCCATGCAATTGGCTCTAGGAATGATACCACAGCTGTTCCACATGCAATTAGCAAGTGGAGGATTTCAATTCATGCACAGGCCGTCAGCTGATCATGGGCATTACCTGCAAAAGTCAAGCTGCTGCCTATGCAAAACATATGTACTTTTCCACATCCACCAGAGAGGGAGAGCGAGAGAGAGACAGAGAGAAACAAAGAAAAGAAGGGAGTAAGAGCCAAGCATGTTTCTGTATGATCTGTGGGTGGAGAGTGGTATCTGGGTATTATAACGGTTGCCTATACTGTTTACTAATCCATACTGTCACATAGTAATTGCACACGGCAGTACACATTTATGGTTGTGGATTATCAACAACATCCTCTATTGCAAACTGTTGGCCTTGTAATGTGGACATTGGGACATATAGATCCTCACTATAATGATGTATCAAAACCCATACTGCAATGGATTCTGTCTTTACACAATTACCCCAACACCCACAAAGGATACTGATGACACACACACACACACACACACTTATCAGTACTGAGTGTCAACCCCCTACCTGGCTATGTATTGCTATTATAGTGTTATGCAGTTATTGCATGCTCCACTGAACTTACATGTTGGAGAACTGTCCAAAGGTATCTTTGAAGATGAGTGACATCAGCAGCAGTGCTAAAGAAGGAGGAAGGAAAGTGTAGTACGTGTGAATGTCCACAAAATCTGGTGTCAACAAAGACACATGCACCCTCTCTTACAGAAACACACACATTATCACAGTTGACAGGAAAAAGGATCAGAACTCCTACCTAACTAGTTTGCTACACTATAGTATTACGCAGTTATCGCAAGTGCCACAGAGCTTATAGGGCTGAAACATGGCCGAATGGCTATTTCAAGGTGACTGACATCAGTAGGCATGCTAAAGTAGGACAATGGGAGGTGTAGTGAGTGTGAATGGTCTCAAAATCATTCATCTCCACACACACACACACACACACACACACACACACACACACACACACACACACACACACATGCACACATGTACGTGCACACACACACACACACACACACACACACACACACACACACACACACACACACACACACACACACACACACATTTGCCCATACTGAGATCCATAGGTTCATTGCTTCACAGGTGTTTAGCAGCTGAATGGGCCTGAAGGCTATACAAGGCTACAAGGGAATGCCTTGGCATCTGGCTACAAGACAATAGTCCCCAATGTGGCTCTGGGATGTAGTCCCTGAAGTGGTCCCCAGGGGTGGGTATTGTATTCACCATCCACTCATCTGGGTTACTATTGTGGGTGGCCAGTGATGTCCACTGCTTCCCATGTATGTGATCTATATTCCATAACATGGACAGTGTCTGGGTTATGCAAATGTCCCACACACATGTTCTTTGACATGTGGAAGTGTACTTGAGGTCTCTGGGGCATGTTGGGTGGACAGATTGTTATCTTCTGATGTAGCATTCCTGACCTCATTTGGGGAGACCTATCTATGTAACTGAGGTTTCCTTGCACCTACACTGACATTATGATACAGGTATTCAGTGGAGTTAGTGGCATCTGTCCATACAGGGCATGTGTATAAAGCATGGTATTCCCTTTGTGGGTTAAGTTTGCAGACTCTACAGTTTTTGCAGGTGCCCAGTGGGGAACATGGCAAAAGGGCCACTGTACACATTTATTTGCCTATTGAGGGGATGGAATAGGGTGTCATGTCCTTTTACTTGCTGGATAACATACAGTCAGAAGATGTAACACATCAAAGTACTTTCTGATGTCAGTGGCACTGTTGTGGTCAACAGGCATGTATTCCACTGCAATCACACCGTGGTTACTATCTGTGAGGCAATATGCAGGGAACTACCAATATAGTGGTTGTTGCCTAGCCAGGTGTGTTGGTGTATGAGACGTGTTAGAGAGTGCTCTCTAAATAATAGAAGGGTTGCCTGTATTGTTCACCAATCCATAATGTCACATATAGGGCTATGGATTGTCTACACCAACCTCTCTGGTGTTTGACATCTGTTGGCCTTGTAAGGTGGACATTATGACATATACTAGGTCCTCAACATAATAATTTAGGAAAACCCACCCCACAATGGATCCTGTTATTACACAATCACAGCAACCTCCACACAGGATACTGATCACACACACACACACACACACACACACACACACACACACACACACACACACACACACACACACACACACACACTTGCCAGTACTGAGATTCAAACCCCTAGCTAGTTATGTATTGCTATTATAGTGTACTGCATTTATCGCACGTGCCATGGTACTTACGGGATGGATGTTGTCCCAAGGTACTTCTAAGGTGAGGAACATCACCAGCCCTTGTAAATACTGGCATTGGGTGATGTAGTAGTTGAGAGATCCCAAAAATATTTTTTACCTACACACACATTTACATTTGCCAGGGGTGAGGTTCAAACCTCTAACAATCATTATGGACCATTATGGTTACATATTTACCACATGCACCACTTACATGGTTTAGGGTTGGCAACAGGTACCTTTAAGGTGGATAATATCTGCAGGACTGCTAAAGGCAGGCTCTGTACTGGGTGTAAATGGGGCCAAAATCTTTGAGGTACAGACATACGTACAGTTGCCATGGATGAGATTTAAACCCATTCCTATGTAGTTACTGCTACTACATTGTTCCACATTTATGGCATGTGCCATGGGGATTACATGTTGGAGAGCTGTGCCAAGGTATCTTTGAAGGTGACTAAGATCAGCAGCAGTGTTAAAGGAGGGGTAAGGGGAGAGTAGTAAGTGTCAATGTCCATACAATCAGGTATCATCAAAGACACACACACACACACACACACACACACACACACACACACACACACACACACACTCACACATATACACATGCACTCTCTCACACAAACACACACAGTTTCCATGTCTGGGATTAGAACTCCTACCTAACTAGTAGGCTACACTATAGCATTACACAGTTATCGCAAGCGTCACAGAGCTTATATGTTGGAGAGCTGTGCCAAGGTATCTTTGACAGTGACTAAATTCATAGCAGTGCTAAAGGAGGAGTAAGGGGAGAACAGTAAGAGTCATTGTCCATAAAATCAGGTATCATCAAAGACACACACTCTCTCTCACAAAACACACATAGTTTCACAGTTGTCATATCTAGGATTAGAACTCGTACCTAACTAGTATGCTACACTATAGTATTACACAGTTATCGCAAGCACCACAGAGCTTATATATTGGAGAGCTCTCCACAGGTATCTTTGAAGGTGACTAGCATCAGCAGCAGTGCTAAAGGAGGGGTAAGGGGAGAGTAGTAAGTGTCAATGTCCATAAAATCAGGTATCATCAAAGACACACACACACACGCGCACACACACACACACACACACACACACACACACACACACACACACACACACACACACACACACACTCACACAAACGCGTAGTTTCACAGTTGCCATGTCTGGGATTTGAACTCCTATCTAAATAGAATGTTACACTAGAGCATTACGCAGTTATCACAAGTGCCAAGGAGCTTATGGGACTGGCACTTGTCCAAAGGGTTATTTCAAGGAGACTGACAGCAGCCATGCTAAAGTAGGGCAATGGGAGGTGTAGTGACTGTGAATGGCCTCGAAATCATTCATCTCCACACAAACACACAGAGATTCACAGTTGCCATGTCTGGGATTAGAACTCCTGCCTAACTAGCTTTCTATACTACAGTATTACACACTTATCACAAGCATCATGCAGCTTCTAGGGCTAAGATTTGGCCAGAGGGTTATTTCAAGGTGACTGACATCAGCAGGAGTGCTAACATGGGCAATGGAAAGTGCAGAGTGTGTGTGAATGGGCCATAAACCATTCCTCTGGAAACACACACACACACACACACACACACACACACACACACACACACACACACACACACACACACGCACACACACACACACAGTCACACACAACTTTACATTTGACAGGACTGGGTATACAAATGCTAGATGAATACTGATTTGTACTATCATGTTACACAGTTATCACAAGCACCGCAGACACTATAGGTCTGAGGGCTACCAAAAGCAATGTCTTCAGTTATTAACAGCACATCATGTGATATTGGCCAATTGGATGTGTGGTGGGTCGGACAGGCCTCATAATGGAAATTTCTCTGTCATTGTCTAGCTCTCTCTTCCCCACATCTCTGTGTGTGTATGTTTGACATATTATAGTGTGTTGGCCTTGGATATGTATGCATATTCCTATCCAATATGTGTGCAAAGCATGAATGATGTACAATTTGGTGTGTGTGCACAGACATCTGGGACTGACAGATATGTATAGTCCACTGTGTTGTCAGACATGGGCTTCATTTCTCTAAGTGTAAGACCATACTAAATATGACCTTCTGTATGCAGTGTGTGAATGCATTCCAGGAAGGTTGTACTCCAGTCCAGGGTTTGGTGTTCTACACCTACAGCTAGCAACCTGTTTCTGCAGGATACCTGTAGATAGGTTGACAACATGGAGTCACAATGGGTGACAGATAGTGTGATACTGTAACTGTTGCTCTCTGTGCTGCTTGTGTTACATGGTTGGTGTTAGCAAAGATATTCAGACATATGTACTGCTTTACACTGTGGTGTATTGTGTCATCAACTACTGACAGATATACTTATTTGCTCACAGTTATTTCCTGGGAAATACAAGATGAATGAAGCTGTGTCCAGTGTTGTGGTCTGCAGCCTACATATTCTTGCACACTCATGCCATTCTGGAGGGATAGCTGCAGACACTTGCTGATGTTTCTGTGTAAATGGTCCAGCACCTTGGTATTATGGTGGCTGAGGATCCCCTTTTTGTACATATATTGATGTAACAGAATGGCCATATCCTGCTGTGGCCATATCTCTCAGCTGTACAGATTCACCCAGGTTACCCAGAGGCAGGGCACATATATCTGGTCAGTTCCCCTTCAAACTGTGTTTTACAAGCAGGTTTGTAACCACCCATTACTGGGTTTGCAGGCAAGTGTAGTATGGGCACACTTCAGAGTTTCAGACTTTACACACTCCATGACATCCATGCTTCTACACCCCTCACTCTGTTATTTTATCCTTCCTAACATTATGTAAGCGATATCTGAGAAGTACCCCTATAGTTGTCCCTTCATCCCAGCGGTATTTAGGAGTTGGTTCACAGTTCATGCAGTAGGACATGGTTGCATTGCTACCGGTATTTGTCAGCATGGCCTTGCATTTGTGTTCTGTTGACTGTGTTATGTTGTTAGTTGGGACCCCATAAGATACCATACATTGGCACTACCAGTGAGCCATAGGCCTTTGACAGAGGACTGTAGGCCATTTGGTAGTGATGCAGGCCATCTGTAGCAGGCCAGTGTATTCTGTCACTCCTACATTCCCAGACTGCAAGCCAGTGGATTCCCCTGGGGTGACAGGGTAAGTGTGCGAGATGTTAATGGCAATAGTTCCTGTCCATATTAATCCATTGGTCTGGGTGCAGGCAGGGTGCTGCTGACAGCTAGGGACACACCTGCATGGGACACCTCTTCAGCATGCTGCATTCTGTGGGTATTCCCATACAGAGGTGGGGTCATGCTGTACTCTTTCCCAACAGCAAGGATATGACCTGTGATAAACCTGTGGCTGATGGTGGGTTGAGCTGAGTGCATGTGTGATATGGAAGCTACTTGCAGCTGACTCACAAATATACATGGGACATTCCCCTTATGCTGCCTTGTACGGGGACATAGGCAGTCTCTCATTACTACATAACTGTGCCTTTTGTGTTCTGCCAGTGAATGGCCAGACTACATCACTATACAATACTACACAGACAACTAATGTGCTGCTAACCTGTATGTACAATTCCAAAGTTGTGTGCAGTTGACAGTTACAACATTTTATGTACTCTGTCTAGGGTACTTCCATCTGTGTACTGTGTGTATGTATGGGCCCACATTCATGGCATGTCCAACTATCAGACGGTGACAGATATTGACATCTGGACATTGAGTGTGGATGATTGCTTGACATGGGTATTGCTGAGAAGCATTGTGGTTGGCACTGCAGTTGTTGGAACATGGCCCTGTCATCCACAGTACTGCCCATAGGCCACCAAGACACAATCCTCCATGCCTGCAAGCTGACCACTTCCAGCCAATATTGGACACACAACAAACTAACACACAGACCCCTGCATATTATACACATGCAACAATCTATCCTGTAGATTGGGCCAGCTCAGGTAATCTGTGCTCCACTGTTATTACACCTCACACTTACATGTTACTGCATTTCTACATAGGATTGTGGGGGGGGGCACACCTGACAACTTTAAACATTTGCTATGACTGTACTTGTATTTCAGGTTCTCTGTCTGCAGACTGGAGGAACATCAGTAGAGTACAGATCTTAGGTTTTATTGAGCTACATTTCAGTTTTAGACTTCTTACCCTTCAGAACTAACATACAACTGCCAGACCTGTTGTAGTCTGTGTAGATCCGGAGGGAGGGCTGTTCACCATTGCCATCAATTGGAGGCCTTAGCCCAGCCTTTCTTTATGGTCATCTACACCTGTCCTGCTGGCTGTGGCTGGTGTTGGGTATGTGAGCCTCACTGACATGCATCTGTGTGTCCTATGGGCACACATCTGGGCCACCACATGTACTGCAGTGTGATTTGTCACCTTGTCTAGTACTGCCTAGTATGTTGACACCAGTATTTGTTATGGATTTCATTCTGCTCATATAGGTGTTCACCATCTGCTGCCATCCCATTCAGCTACCCAATTCCCTTGCATGCTCACGTCCATACCATAGATACAACTATCAGAACATACTATTCCATTCAGCAATTGATAGGAAAAGTGACTTGTGGCTGTGCCAGTACTGAGGACGATGCTGGAGGGCTGACTATGTCAGATGCACATAGTACACTCCCTACACATGGTAAAGCACAGGTAGTGTTATGTTTGGCATCCCTTTTACTGTAAGTGCAAGTCAGAGAGAGGTGTCATTCCCTGGGTCCCTACCTTGTCAGTGTATTTGCTATGTGCTACCTCTTTGCTGAGGCCTGGGCATACTGGGCATGCCTCCTTCTGCCTACACGGGCAGACTCAGGTAGTTCCTCCTCCAAGTCTCTCCGTGCCTGTGATGGTCTTGGCAATGGTGGGGGGCTGTGTGGCCTTGCCCTGTGCTGTTCCTGCTGCAGCTGCTTCTGCAGGATCATATTATGTAGCATGGCACATATTATGAACATTTGTGTACATGTGGTTGGAGAGTACTGCAAAGCTCCACTAGATATGACCAGGCAGCAGAACCGTGACTTGAGCATCCCAAACACAAGCTCTATTATGATTGTGGTTTGTGCATGTGCCTCATTATGGAGGTTTTTCATGTGTGCATGCATTTCTGAGGGGTGTCATCAGCCACGGCTCCAGTGCATAGCCAGCATCCCCCACTAGGTGGCCATATGGGATGCCCCCACTGGCAAATGACTGGTACAGCTGTGTCATATGCCAGATGTGGGAGTCATGATAGCTTCCAGGGCTGCCAGCACACACATTCAAGATAATCATCACACGTGACCTGGCAGTTGATGGAGGGGAAGTCTTTGCAGTTTATGTAGACCCTGCCCTGCTCACCGAGTGGTGCTTTGATGTGTATGTGCGTGCAGTCTATAGCACCCACCACCTCAGGGTATTCTGCTATTTGGTGGAAGAGACGCATATTGCTGGTCAATGCCTCACGGGTGTTGAAATATATGTGCTCACCGGCATGTGCTGACATGGCATCCAGGAACTGGTGGAGTACCTTGGATGCTGATGCCTGTGAGATCCCCATGATATCCCCATTTGGCCTTTGGAAGGTATCTGTGGCTAGTATTCTTAAGCCTACACATACCTTGGTACCCACTGTGACGGATTCTTCCCTGTTGGTTCTGTGTGTGAGGCGTGGCCGGCACAGCTCAACAATTTATTATAGAATGTCCCTGTCCACCCTATAGCGTTACACTATCTCCAGCTCATGTAGCCCCTGGTAGGTTACCCCGGGTCTATACACTCTTCTCCTTCTCCTCACTGTGGGTTGGTTGTCAGCATTCATATCCTCACCACCCTCAGCCTCTTGCACATGTTGATGTATGAGAGTGACAGCAGCCCCTAACATTTTGTTAGTTTTGTCAGGTAAAATTTCCCCATCTGTGTACACTGGTGATGCAGAGTTTGTGGGAAAAAACAGACTGGAAGGTGTTTGCATAGTTTATAGCAGTGTGCTAGGCTGATCCATGTGTAATTGGCTGATTCTGATACATTACACATGCCAGCTATGCTAGTTCTCCTTGATTGCCTTCCTACTGCTGTTTTCCCTTCCCATTGACTTCCTGTTTAAGCCCTGAA
The DNA here is from genome assembly GCF_019279795.1 of Protopterus annectens. Taxonomy (NCBI): domain Eukaryota; kingdom Metazoa; phylum Chordata; order Ceratodontiformes; family Protopteridae; genus Protopterus; species Protopterus annectens. Next base: position 129,360,160 of record NC_056742.1, on the reverse strand, counting down.
GCGCGCCACACATACCCAGTGCTCAGATGTGAACAGAGATGCTATTTCCTGTTTTTTTTTTTTTAAAACTGGTGCACAGCACGCACACCCATTTAAGCAATGTAAATACTGCTAGGCAGCCTCAGACACACCCACTTCCTTAGCTGTGCTTAGCTAAGGGCAAACACAGACCACAGAGCTCCAATGAGCTTACACCATGCATGACACTCCCCCTTATGAGGTCATCCACCTCTTAGACTTATACAATGGTGTTGCTGCACCTACACTCTTGGGTGCATGCTAGCACTGAGTGGAAATCTGTGATTCAGTATTACTCCCCTCATTTGCATAAAACAGAATGCTAATACATAGTTACAATACTCACACTCAGCCTTCCCTCTTAGCACCCCCTATTCCCTGGTATTGTTGTCTTATGCATGCCATTGACTATTATGGCAGAATGCTGATTTGGGTTTAAAAGATTATTTCAATTTTTTTTTCTTATTTTCAGGCGACTCCATTTGCACACCGCTGCCCTACGCTTAAACGTCCGAAATTGCCCCCCAAAAAATAAGTTATTTTTTTCTAATTTTGCAACTATTTCTCATGCCAATGACCATATATTTGGCCATTGGCATGCCTACTACATTGGAGACATGCTTTCTTTCGAGTTGTCATACCTCCATTTTGTAATTTGCAGAAATGTATTTGGTTAGTAACCAAATACCTTTCTGCAGGTTACACTATTCCTGCACAGACGCCTGCCTGCTTCCTGGATCACTAATTCACCTCATTTGCAAGGATTTCACCAGCAAATGAGGTAATTAGCATAAAGCAGTGGTGTCTGTGCAGGAATAGTGTAGGAGCACTCATGCACATCCCAGGAGCTCGTTCCTGGATCGCTCGTCGGCTATATTGCGTGCAGCAGCTCTTGCACTATTCCTGCACTCCGTGCAGAACTTGTTTTATCCAGGGGACTGTGTTTAGGGGCTCACGCAACTTCTTAACCAGCTGACTGAACAGTTTGCGAGACCCAGGTCCTTAAGTCTAAGTAATAGTATGGGATACTAAACTACATAAAATGCTTTGGATATGTCAAAAAATATGGATAGAATCATTTCTCCTTGATTTTGTCTTTCATGAATATAGTTTTTGAAAGTTAGTAATGCTGTTTCTGTGTTGTGATAAGGCCTAAATCCATGCTGTGTGGTGCAAAGTAATTTGTTCTCTGTTAGGTAGTTTTCAGCTGTAGGTGAACAGATTTTCAAGTATTTCAGATGGAGGTGGCAAGATGGCTGTAAGTCAGTATGGTCAGTAAAAGAGATTTGCCATCTTTATTTAAGGGAAGAAAGTAGGATGGTTTCTAGAGTTTTGGGACTACAGCTTCTTGGAGGCAATGACTTATAAATATAGATACTGTGTATGCAATACTTACTGCAGGCATTTTGAGATTTTTTTGGTAGGTTGTCAGCTGCAAGAGAAGTAGGATTAATTTTCTGAATAAGTCTTTTGTCATAGTGGAAAGAAATGTGGTAAGTGAGAAGGTAGTGTCACTGTCTGTCTCACTTATTAATCTGTTGGGTGTGCTGCGTCCATTAAGGGAGTTAGCAGCATTTATACAGTTTGATTTAAATCTGGATGCTATGTTACAGTTTATTTTGTCAGTGAAATGGCAGAGTTGTGATTTTGAACCAGGCTGTATAAGTTTATTGATTGCTGTCCAAAACTACTTTCAGAGTTTTATTGGGGTTTTAGGTTCATAGGTTCATAGGTGTTTATAAGGCTAATGACCACAAGAGCCTTTTTAAGGCTGGCCATACATCCCAAATCTCTGACAAGTCCTGGAACCCTTGATAAGTGTAAGCAGGGGGCTGGGAGATGAACCATTTACAGGCTGCCTGTGCCCATTTGAGACAGAGGTGCCAAATCAGGAATTAATTTCCTGTTCCCCATCTAATTGTCCAAGTTACACTTGAATTGAGTTAAGGAGGAACTCTGTTCTGTAGTCTCTGGGATACATACCTGTCTCTCCATCAGGTCCTATTTATATCACAGGTAAGGTTTAATTCTTTAGAACTGGTAATTCTAGTTCTGTTTGTTTTGCAGCTATGCAGGAGATCCATCAGGGTGGGGTAATTTCTAGACTGGTGCAGCAGTTTTGCTCATCCTTTAAAGTGGTAATCTTAGCTGTAAATGCCAATACTGATACAGATTTTTTTATCTAAATATTTTCTGCTTTATCTCTATTGTGCATTATTATTTTTATAACTGACATAAGCCATAGTGCTGGTTTTGATTTGACTATGTTGAGGTACAAGGAAGTTTGATATGCAGAGGAATGTTTTGTTAAACTAAGTTACTGTGTTATCTAAAGGCAGTGTTTTAAAAGGTTTTCAATTGCTATGCGTAATGATGGCAACAACAGACAAGAAGTTTCCTTATCAAATTTGTCTGTATTTCTGGCTAGTTTATATGTTGGATGGTTTGATGAATTTTTGATGTTTCCATATGGCAAAGACTGGGTTATGATCGCTAATGGTGTTGAGGGCTGTTGTCCAAACCCCATTCCTTTCTGGTAACTTTATTTGTCCTTGTTTTCATTTCCTTTAGCTATATTAATCCACACAGAGCGATTGTTTATGAGTGCTGTTGGGCAAGTCAATATTATAGTGACCAAGGATTACTGTTTCAAGAGATATACTTGCAGGCAACCAAGATAATGTGTCCTCAGAGGCTGATTTGTCTGCACTAGGAACTCTATAGAGTGTTGCTATTCATACTGATTTTTATGAATTAATTTTAAGTGTAACTGCTAGAATTTAAATGTAATTGGTGTGTGGTATTTGTGCGGGGAGTAGAGCAAGGTTAAAAGCATTTAAATATATAATATCTACACCACCAACTCTTTTATTAGTTCAATCATTTCAGATAATGTTGTAGCCAGGAGGCAGCATTTTGCCAGCTTTTTCCCCACAACAAACTTTCTTTTAACATTAACTACATGCTTAACAAAGTCTGCCATAAAGTTGTATCATCAAATCACCAAACCTTAACATCAGATTTTTAAACTTCAAGGGGGAAAAACACATTTTATATAAAATGCAGGCAGTATATAAAAATATGCTATCATATCACCTCCCTTTCCAGTAAAAAATTACAGTTTGCCAACAGTTATCTTATTATAGTCTTAATAACAATACATATGTGAGTTGATATTCCTACTTTATCAAGGCCTGCCCCCTAACTCTTAAGTTTTCCACTTTCAGCTTCAGCTGAGCAAATGAAAGCTGTTACTATAATTATCTCAGGAGTGTAGAGAGATATCCATCTATTCAGGACTGTCATTTTATTCCACATAGTACGGGCATTCATATTTCATAGTTTTAATCCAGCAGGTCTGCACCAGAAAGGTGTATTAGTATTGCTCAAAACAGTATTATTTATGGCAAGTCCTGGGTTAGGGTGAATTCCCCACATTTTAGAAATAATTTGTGCTTAGGTCTGTTCTGGTGTTAAGAGTCACCTGTTGTTTGAGTATATGGAAGTCACTTGGCCAGTTAGGATTTTGTGGCAACTGGGAAATGGAGCAAGGGTCCTCAATGATCTCCTGGATTTCATGCCTCATAAAGACCTATGAACCTATGCAAACAATTTTAATTGGATACAACACTAAAATTATGTAACAAACCAGGAAATGAATTATCATTACATACTGAACAATATGGAGAAGGTAATTTACCCAGAACTGCTAGTTTATGTGGAGACAAGGAAGCATAGTGGAATAACATAAACTGCTAATGAATATAATTTTGGTAAAGTAATAATTTATAGGTAGAGCCTAAAATCAAGCTTAAAATCAATCCTGATGTCTAACATTAGGCTTTCCTCTATAGGAGGTTTAAGGTATTACACCGCAAAGACTTGCTTGCTTAGATGGGTTGTTTTTTGCAATTTTTATCAAATGGTTTACCTGTGTAACTTTTATACCCTTTGGTATGGATTATAATCAGCCTCACTACTCTTGGTCCTATAACCCCAAAACTGCCCCTTTGAGCTATCACAAGAAGTCTAAAGAACAAAGTAATTAACAGAAAAAACATATATAGTATTTACATCCCTCCAACAAAAACAATACTTCAGCTAAAGTATCTACAACTAAGACTTCATGGTTGATAAGAATTATCAGTGATGGATAATCTCCATATAAAGGATCACCCTGCAGCTGATACATATATCATTTTACTGTAAGAATGAAATGTAATTCAGCAACATGCTAAATGGAAAAGGTGATTACTTAAACTAATGTCCTAATTGTAGTTGTACTGCAACTAGACACAGTTCCTTTAGTCTTAAAAGAAATGAAGTGACTAGTCCAGTGGACTGGGCTAGAAGTCAGGACAATGGCCAAATTTCAGCTAAAATTGTCAATTTTATATTATTGACAAGCTGACATATCTTTACATATGCCTTTGGGATCATGACATTTTGGTTAAACAGGTACGTAGAATTAATATCTTGCAGGAAAAAACACTAAAGTTTAATCCATCATCTTATAATTTCAGTAAGAAAAGAAGATTATTTCAGTTACAGAACCAAAATTATTTGTGGAGTTTTTGCTTGCACCCAAAAAATAAACTCCTTTAATTTCAGCCCACTGATAAGTAATGTTTGTCATATCCAGTGTAATAAAGCATATTATGAATCCTGAATAATCTTACAACTAATGTCTGTCACAAATACTTTCAAATAAGTAATGCATAACATTACATTTTTTTTCCATTTCCAAAATTGTATGTCAGAGTATTTCAGTGATTGTCCATTGTTAGTATTAAGCAATGGTTATAGGAAAGCCAAGTAAAAATGTTATCATATCCTACTGGTACTCAGTAACAGATGCCTAGGTGTTAATACCAACAGCCATGGCTCAGTCAACACTATCATTCTTTTCAAAAGTTATAAAGTTCATACTTCAGGAATTTACAGCCAAGACCAGTCATATATATACTTAGTAAGATAATTTGAATTCATTTAAGTAGCCGATTAATGTAGCATCATGATATTTAATATTAAGTTATTGAATCAGGTTAATCTCATATGTAACTAATACCCAAGAAGATCTGGTCACCTCCTCCCACTCTCCAAAGCTGAGATCAGCATAATATACAAACCAACTAAATATCATTATTTGAATGTCTACAATAATCATGTTTCTAATGGTCTTCCAAGCAGAATGTGAGCATCTCACTCTCCTACTAAAGGTTATAAAAAGTCTAAGGTTTAAATCATAAGTGCATTGTCATCCAATGTGTACAAACTGGCTCCAAACTGAAATATCAACATAACTTGCTAGGTACATCCTTACACATTTACCACAAATGTAAGCCTAATGTCTGCTGAAATTTAGGACACTTTCACCATGCACAGGTATTGCACAGAAAGTGTCCAAATAGCCACAGACAACTGAGGGAATGTTTTGCAAAATAGTATGTCCAACCCGTATGGCATAGATTAATTATTAGCACACACATGAACAAGGATTCAGAGTTACAGGTTAAAGAGGACATGAGATGGGATACAGCCTCCCTATTAAAAGAGATTTGACTAATATCATTCCACTTTTCACTCAAACACGTATCACAAAACACACAAATCTGTAGAAAGAAAAAGGTTTACCATATCATCTCAAAGTAATACAAATACACTGAAAAAACAAAAACACAAAAATAAATAAATAAAACTTTATGGCATAAGGAAAAGCAAATCACTTCACACAATGCCTGTAATGCCATGCTAGATACATAACACTACTATTTCTCTAATGGTAGTATTTCAATACAAAAATCAATTATAAATAAGCTGTGATACATAACAAGGAGATGGTTTATTTACCAGAACATCTATCGGCTCAGGATGGAATCTATAAACTTTGCAAAGGCTTATTGTCATAAACAGAAAGCATGAGTTATGCCATCATTCAGCATTCATAAGTTCTAAACAGCTTCTTGATGGACAAATAAATTAATCAAAATAGTGGTTTAATGTCACTGACAACTTGTGTAACATACTGAATGCACCTGAAAAGCAAAGAGAGGCTTTTTCTTGCTGCATACACTACAGCGTGAATAATATTTTTCAGAGGCAGGCCAGTGAAGACAGATAAAGATAGAGATATGATACAGAGTTTTTAATTTTTAGGAGGAGGGCAGGCCCAAAGAGAAGTGGGTCTCCTTAGTAACTAATTGAGAGGAGCTTGATCTAGGCAGTATAACTGGAGTTCTAGCAGTAAAAACTTGAGATTCCTGCATGAGTGAGCTAGAGGTTTCTCAAACAACTTATCAAAATATAGTGTTGCTCTACAAGAGCATATTTTGACTTAGATGTTAAAGCATGTCAGTGGAGACATCAGAAGGTATATTTCTACTGTTACGATGAACTCTGATAATCATCCGAAAGCAGACCTGTACTCTTAAGTAAAGTTTGTTTTCTAGAACTAAACTATGTTACCAAATTGGTTACACTTTGAATTGTGGGTAGAAATAGAAGATTATGGACTGAAACCTAATAGTGAACATCAAACTGCACTTTTCTTTTAGTCCCCCATCCCCCAAGTGTGAATGGAAACAATTTTCATTTTAGGTTTTGTAAGCAATTTAGATGTTAGAAACTGAATTACTTGTTCCAAGCGCAACCTTCCTTCTATACTTGTTACTAGGTTAAAAAATTAAACACTGAGCAGCTAGTTAAAAACTTGTATCCAAGCAGTACACAATGTATGCTACATTAACTGCATATTTAGTCAGACAAATAAAGATAGCATAGTTACAAATGTTACATACCTTTTTCTTCCAGGAATCTAAAACGTCCTAAAGAAAAAAAGCATTAAGTGAAAGTCAGTTGCATATAATCTTCACTAACACATCCACCGTGTGTGTCTCTTTACTTTATATAGTAGCTTAATAAATTAGAAGCATATCAATTATTAATCTAGGTAAAAATCTAAGTGGTCACATAGATGTGTGTACCACATTAATCTAGATACAACTGACTCCAAATAGGACATTAGTCACAGAATAATAAAACATACAAGGCAACTGGGCCATGTGGTCATTTATGCCTTGCCAGTACCAACCCTCGGACATTACTTCACTTTTTCAATGAGAGATATGCCAGTTAAGCCAGGAGTGTGAATACCTATCCAATTCTTAGTGTTTTTTAAAAGAGGATATTGTTTCACTTTGCTTAATATGGAGTAGTAGTTAGTTGCAGACAAGGGGTAGTCATTCTGAGACAAATCTGTCTCTCTACCACAGTTTATTTATTTGCTAAAGCAAGATTAGAGCACTGATCTTAGTGTTGACTGGACTGTTTGATTTCTGGAGAAATGGCCCAAAAAGCTAGGCACATGTGTCTATAGGACATTGAATGCAGGTGTAGAGCCTCCAGCCTCTCCTGGTAGCTCAGGTCTTTTTGGCCCCTGATCTTTTTGGGGGGGAATCTCTAGAGTCTTTCCACCTGTCTAATATGTCTGATTACATACATTCCAAAGAGGAAATTGCACTCTGTTATGAGCTTGTTCAGTGTGTACTATAGGCATGGAAGGTCTTATATGGATCTAGAGGAAATACCCTTTGTAATCATCTGTGTTAGAGAGATGGAATTCTTAACCACTGTTGCAGCAGAATGATCAAAAGAGAAGGAATTATCTACCCATGTTCCAATGTCTCTCATAACTTCATTTTGGAGTTGGATGTTGTCTGCACTATAAGGTGGGTTGAGGGATTTTTTAAAAATTACCAAAAGATGTCTGCACTATAAGATGTGTTGAGGGATTGTTTAAAAATACCAAAAGACACAATTTGTTACTACAACAATATTGCACTGTTTAGAATTTAATTTTAGCCCATCTTCTGTGCGCCCTTTATTAACAAGAGCAAGTTCCAGTTGTATATTCTGTATGTGTGAAGGGGATTTGAGGATGATGCCTAGTTTACAGTCATCTGCATACTTGGTTAACTTGACACCCTGTTTTTCATTTGGAAATCTGATAAGTACATGCTGAAAAGTAGAAAGCTAGTATGGATCCCTGAGGTACTCCACCGGTTACTTTCATGTTTTCTGAGGAATCACCCACCACCTTTGCTGTGTGGGTTCTCCTCAGACAACTATTTCATTTACTTATGCCAAGTACAAATTAGTGTGTCCATTCTGTTCAGGAAGTCAGAATCAATAAGTTAACCTAGTTGAATGCTAGTGTTTGTGGTAATTTGAAAGCTACAACATGCTCTCATGACAAACACTCATGATTTAGTACTCTAGTCAGTTCCTTTTTACATATAATTATAATAGCAAAATTCAGTTAAGTACTTTTTACAATTAGTTGTGACTGATCAAAATCTCAAAGCACAATCTGGCTCCATAGGACATTAATCAGTTTGGAAGTCAAAGAAAATCATACTAACTATGGTTATTTGAAATAGCCTGTTACATATTTCTGATAGCTGCACGTGATATTGTGTCTTCTGGTAAATCAGGACCAATATTCAACCTAAAGCCATTCTAGGATAGTCTCTAACTTCTTCACTGCCAGCCTCACCTTAAACGGATCACCTGCACTTAACAATTTCACAAACACTGCTCATAGTGTTAGTTCATGTTGGTGTAGAGGAAATTGTGGTTAAAGTACTTGGTTGATTATGTATGAGGAGAGAATTAAGGAAGACTGCGAGTTGAGTAAAAATGTAATTGATTGCTTGCTTAATGATAAATCAATGAACACAAATAGCAAAAATGGAGATGAGAAGACCACAGCATAAAACCAGCGATTTATTTCAAGTCCAAGGAATCAAACACGTACCAAGTAAACGCTTTCACATCCAACAGATGCTTCTTCAGACTTCATTCAAACAGAATTTGCATACCATTTAAATACATCATTAATTAAATAATTTACATTAACAATCAATCAATTACTAAACTTAAAGGTATAACTCTAGAAAACATACTAAATTTAAAGATACATGCATATATATATATATATATATATATATATATATATATATATATATATATATATATATATATATATATATATATATAATCAAACACAAGTATAAAAGGTTTATTAAAAATTACTTAAATCTTTTAGCTGCAAGTAAAGGTTTTATAGATGCCCATTCATTAAGACCAGGGCATTTATCGGCCTGTAACATGACTATCCAATGTGATTCCTTTTGTTCAGTAACATTTTTCTTATCACCCAGCTTTAAACCACAATCTATACTATATATAACTAAAATTTTGAAAGCATGACTTTTATTCACCCTTATGTGTTTGGCTAGTGTACTTCTTTCAACATAATCATTGCGAATGGCAGAAAGACGTTCCCTAATTATTTCACGAAGAGACCTTTTCATCATGCCTACATAAAATGATGTACAGTCATTACAGACTGCAAGATATATCAGGTCATTGGTGGTGCATGTAGCATTTACTCTGAATTCATATCTAATGCCAGTCGTGGGATGTATGAAAATATTATCCACACTTAATACTTTACATATATTACACTTCCCACAAGATATTAATTATGGTTTAAACACTCTCTTCTTCTGCGAACATTGTTTATCCGAGTTACATAGCAATCTCTTCAAATTCTTTTTATTCTTATATCTAAAACGTGGTTTATCACCCACAATCTCTTTAATTTGGGCATTAGTTTGCAGAATAAACCAATTCCATTTCAAAATATCCCTTACTATGTTAATATTACTAGAATATTGTAAGCTTAAAAAAGCTCTATTTATATTATAATTATCTTTATTTCTAATTTCAGATATATCCCTAGTCTCCAAATTTGTATTACTTATATATAGTTTAGCTTTTGTACTTCTTAAATTTTTAACATAGCCAAGGTTATAATCAATTTCTTGCCTAGTATATTTACGTTCAACCAACTCCTCCCTAAAGGTATCTAAGTCATTCATAAAAGTTTTATCATCAGTATTCAACCTAGATATCCACATACCTTGTCCCTTTATTATATTGCTATATACATATGCTGGGTGCATGCTGTCACGAGAAAAGATGCTATTTCTTCGACATGTTTTTCTATACAGAGTAGTGGAAAAAACACCTTCATGATCTTTCATAATGGCTACATCTAAAAAGTCTATCATTGTTTTAGAAGCTTTCGATGTAAATCTAAAAAAACTTGTACCTTCATTTAAATGCTCTACAAATTACATCAGCTGCATGTATGAACCAGTCCAAATAAAAAAGAGATCATCAACAAACCATTTATATAAATAAATATAAGGTTTGTAGGTACTATTCATCAAAATCGCTTCATCCTCCCAATGTGCCAACACAATATTTGCCTAATAGTTGGCACACAGTGTACGCATCGCAACACCTACCTTTTGCAGGTAGTATTTCCCATCAAACAGCATCACATTATTCTCAAGAATGATCTCTAACAGCATGCAAATTAAATCAATTTGTGTCGCATCATATGTACTGTTATTTCCTAGATATATTTTCACCGCCTCAATACCATAAGGATGCGGTATAACTGTAAATAAAGAATTTACATCCAATGTTTCCAATCAACTTTCTTTCAACATATTTTGGTTGTTCACAATGACAGGTAATAAATCACATAGTAACTGTTTACTATCCTTTAGAATTTGTTCAGATTTATCAACAACAGGCCTCAACCAGTTCTCAACGAAAACTGATAGTGGATGGGTGACCCACCCTCTACCAGACACAATCGGTCTGAGTGGGGGGGGTTGCTAGAATTTTTATGTAGCTTAGGTTGGCCTTGAATCAATGGTATAACAGGATGTAAAATCAAAAAATAATCCAGTAATGGCTTAGATATAATATGTCTCAAAAAACAATCATTCAACATACTAAACACATAGCTACACTTCAGGTCAATGTCTGATAATGTTATTATCTTGTATACCTGTGTGTCATTTAACATATTGATCATTTCCCTCTCATAGTATGTAGTATCCAATATCACAATCCCCCCTCCCTTGTCAGCTGGTCTAATACATATAGAAACATCATTCTGCAGTGCTCGTAAAGCCCTATGCTCACTAACTGTCAAATTATGAAATTTTCCTTTCAAATTTCTTCCATCTTTCATAAAAACAGACATTAAGTCATTCTCACACACATTACAAAATGTCTCTAAAGACCCATTTAACTCAGGTACAGACGTACTGGGTTTTTTTAAAACTATTAAAAGAGTTGTTAGAAGAATTGTCAGAACTAAACATGATTTTCAACATCACATTACATGCAAAAGTTTTAATGTCCAAAATGGTATCTACATACTGTGTATCAGGCAATGGTATAAAAGTTAACCCACGCTGAAGTAGACTGTGTTCATATATCGTTAACGGACGTTGAGATAAATTAAAAACTGGCGTGTTTAAGTCTGTTTCTGTTCCCACATCCTCTTTATCGTACAATTCGGGGCTCTTTCCTGTGAGGGCAGCCTTTGCTTCCTTCCTCGACTCACTGATCGACCTCTCCTGGGCCATTTCAATTTGCGAATGGGTAAAGGGGGGGACAGAGAATCCACTGAACTTGGAATTGTAGTTGGTGCCAACTTTTTTCTTCGTACAACAGGTTCCAACATATGGGACTCTTTTAATATTGCAGGAGTCACCATAAAATTGTCAAGACTATTGATATTCTGACCATCAATAGAACAATTAGTCACAGTAGTAGCATTGACAGAAACATTTTTTAGAGTATCAGTCGATTCTAACCTTGGCTGATTCCCAAATATAACAGATGATTCATCACTGTTGGAACTATGTAACATGTGTTCATTATTATTGTCATAACGCCTGGGCCAAGAGAAAACATTCCCGGCCCAAAAATCTTTTAAATCTTTATCCATTTTCTTTTTCTTTTGATTTATAAGTTGTTGCTCAAAAAAGTTAACACTGTCACAAAGTCTGTTAATGTCTTTGTCAAATATAGTAACAGGAACAAGATCTTGTAATTGTTGCTGCTTCAATAGTATATTGTTTAATAATGTATCTTCAGTGGGCTTATGGAAATCAATCAAGAGTTCCATATACTTAAAACTAGTCTCCAGGTTACCTTTCTGCCAGTGTTTCAGTAATTCTGGATAGCTTTCACCTGACGTTGGCATGGTTAAAACTCACAATCCCCTTGGGACTACACGATGAGATAAACAGGCTTCAAAGTGTAGCCACTGCCATTGTAACCGCTTAAATTTATTTATTTCATTTTCTAACTCATGCAACGTATTGATGAACATTTTCTCATCATAATTAGATTGCCCGTCAGTCACTAGTTCTTCTGAAGGTTCATACAGTAATAATAAATTAATATCTCATTGTAACAAGTCATTAAGACTAGTAGTAGCAGTTACCTCAAGGTGCATGTTGTTAACCGGCTCATTCATTCTGCCTTCAGCCATGTCCCACAGGGCTAGCACAAACTGTATCAATAAGTAACAAAAAAGAACAACGAATGCAGCCACTACGGGTAAACTTTACCTTCTCCAAACAATGTAGAACAATGAACACAAATAGCAAAAATGGAGATGAAGACCACAGCATAAAACCAACGATTTATTTCAAATCCAAGGAATCAAACAGGTACCAAGTAAGCGCTTTCACATCCAACAGATGCTTCTTCAGACTTCATTCAAACAGAATTTGCATACCATTTAAATACATCATTAATTAAATCATTTACATTAACAATCAATCAATTACTAGCCTTAAAGGTATAACTCTAAAAAACATACTAAATTTAAAGATACGTGCATATATATAATCAAACACAAGTATAAAAGTTTTATTAAAAATTATTAAATCTTTTAGCTGCAAGTAAAGGTTTTATAGATAGATATTTATACGGAGTTACTGAACAAAAGGGATTACATTGTATAGTCATGTTACAGGCCGATAAATGCCCTGGTCTTAATGAACGGGCATCTATAAAACCTTTACTTGCAGCTAAAAGATTTAAGTAATTTTTAATAAACCTTTTATACTTGTGTTTGATTATATATATATGCATGTATCCTTAAATTTAGTATGTTTCCTAGAGTTATACCTTTAAGGTTAGTAACTGATTGATTGTTAATGTAAATTATTTAATTAATGATGTATTTAAATGGTATGCAAATTCTGTTTGAATGAAGTCTGAAGAAGCATCTGTTGGATGTGAAAGCGCTTACTTGGTACCTGTTTGATTCCTTGGATTTGAAATAAATCGCTGGTTTTATGCTGTGGTCTTCTCATCTCCATTTTTGCTATTTGTGTTTATTGTTCTACATTTTTTGGAGAAGGTGAAGTTTATCCGTAGTGGCTGCATTCGTTGTTCTTTTTCTTTACTTAATGATAAATCAAGCATATTATTTCATAAACTGTGGATGATAATATTCTGTCTTTGTGATCTAACTTCTAGTGAGAGGGTAATTTCTTTAATGAGCTCAGTTGTCCCCATTTTCAAAAGGTAGCATTAGAACCATGGAATTTATAATTAGTTTCTAGAATAGATGGTCTAGATTAATACCCTTTAAAGCAGTTTCCTAGGACATTTAAGGATATCTTTGAGTTCCAAAATATTATTTTGGAGATCACAAACCATTGTACAAAAAGAGCAGTATTAATGTAGCTATAATTAGATCATATAGTTCATGAACAGAAACATGCACTTCATTATTTATTGAAGTAGAAATGTCAGGTGTACTCAATGATTGCAATTAAAATCTAGTAAAACTTTGTTCATTATTAATTAAGCTATTGTCTCCTTTCATGTAAACATTAATAAGACACTTTTCTTGAGAGTGTTCTGAGGTAATTATTTTTAGCTAACCTTCTATTGGGGGAATATGATCATTGACCTTGGTGGGTCCATATTTTAATTTTTTTTTTTAATTTCATCAATGTTTATTGCCCTCTTATTTTTTACTTTTCTAGTAATAGTAGTAATTTGGGATTCTTTTGTTTATTAAGAGAATACTTATTTTTAAGTTTAAAACAACAGGTTATGTGGTGACAGCATCATGTATTGATGTAGATGCAGGCTTATATAAAAATGATTTGATTGGTAACTGTATGACATGTAGGACTTGCTGTAGTGAGTCCTGTAATGCTAAGACTAATGGCCAGATATGCAGATTTACATATACTAAGTCTAAGATTGCCATTTCTCAGAATGTTCCCTTTCCTCCAAGATATAGCAGTCTTGGAGGTTGTATATATAAGTTTAGGGGTGTAGGGGGCTTGCCCCTTAAAGAGGCCTTGGCCCTGTAGAAAAACAGAAGTGTTTAGGAGAAGAGTGATGTTCGATATTCTTCTCCTGTATTTTCACTCTTTTTTGCTGTTTGTCAATGGAGCTTGATTGCTATCTTGGGAGCACCAGTGACCTATTACAGTCACTCAAGATAAGTCCTAAATGACATAATTAAAGAGAGTGTAAAATTAGGTAGTCAGCACAGCATAGCAAACAAGCAGAACATTTTACTTGGGAGTAATGCCCTTGATGCATGTTTCTTAAAGGATTTGCCACACGTTTTCATGATTTAACTGGATCACCACCACTGCAGAACCTTAGTTACTACTGATAGTAATAAAAAAGTAGACTTTAGAGTTCCTCATGCTCATATATGCATTATTTAAGCATTACTTTGATGTTGTTTAAGCATATAAAATCTTTGCACCATGGTACTGATATGTAGGGCTTAGAAAAATTGAACTGAAATTCTTTTGTATGGCAGAGTTTCACAGAACCTGACTGACTTCATGTCCACCATCTTACTGACTCTCCTTTATGGCTTTTTAAACAAATTAAACAAATTACTACATCTTAGCCAGGTACTGCGGTGGTGGTGCTGCAGTAGCGTTGTCGCCTCACAGTAAGACGTTGTCCTGTTCGATTCTCAGCTAAAGCATCTTCTGTGTGGAGACATGCATGAATGGGCGTACCTTCGTTGAAGGTTGTGCATCAGAGCTGGCAACTCGGCACGTAAAAATCTACTGCCAATCATTAGCGGACCGGAGTTCCGCTGTGGTGACCCCTAACCGGGAAAAGCCGAAAGACACAACAACAACAACAACTACATCTTAGCCAGGTATTACCATTTCAGTACAGTTTCTACACTCAGTGTATGAAAACGTTCGTCATGAGCTATGCCACTCCATCTTTACATATCTACCCCAAAATGTGGTTTTATTCATAGAAGTCAACTTTACATTTTCAAAGAGCTCCTCTTTAACAGCACCATAAGTCATATAATATGTTAGCGCAAGTTTTGGTCCAGGGGCATTTATAACTGTCAGAATTATAGGCCTTTGTTTAATTTGATGATTTTCTTGTTTACTTTTTACAAACTTGCAATGTCAGGGGCTGAATTTTTCTGCATGAAATTTATGAAATTCTGCATTGCCATTGCATGGTTCTGTTACACAGAATAACACTGCAGTCACTTTAAGAAAGAAAAGCCTTATTTTGTTTTAAATACTGACAACTTTAGTTCATGAAGCTGATGTAAAATGAGCAATTAGAAATTAAAATTCAGCAACACAAAATTATGAGCATACATTAAATTTGGTAAACATTTTATTGAATCTGTAGGGCAGAGGACTAAAAGCCTACAGTCATAAGGACACACATTGCATTACAATGTCTACATGTTAGAGAAGTCAGATGGTTAAGACTAAGCAGGAGGCCAAGGTTTCTTCAGCCAAAGGAAGGTACTACTTACACAAGTCAGAGAATTTAAAGTTGAGGTCTGATGTGTGGTTTCTACTCTGGTTTTGGTTTTATTACTATTAAAGTTAGTTTATGGATTGAGTTAGTGCTGGACACCAGTTTAGGGTGAAGTTTAGGGTTGTAGTGAAGTTTATGCTGGCAGAAAGAGTTCTGTTTAGAGGTAGGGTTATGTCTGCATTTAGGTTTAGATTTGGGCTTTAGATTAGGTAAAGTATATAGGTTGAATTTCGGGTTAGTGTTCAGGATTGTTGTGCCTTGTATGTGAAGTATGGAGGGCTTTGGCTGTTTTAAGACATGTTATGCATATTCTGTGAGTTTTTTTTATTTATACATGGCAGAGGATCATTTCAGATTCAGATCAGGATGCAGCACAACTGACCCAACGTTTGGTGTGGATGCATTATCTACTTCTGAGATTGCTACAGCTTCACTTCATCTCCTATTACAACCAATCTCAATGATGCACTAATTCATTACTTCTATGTATAGAAGTAGAGTTCCCAGTGATATAGCCAATCTAAAACCTCAGTCCCTGTCATGGCCTGTATTGTTTTGGGTTTGCTGGACTACTGTCTACAGTTCTGTAACAACAAAATGCTGGATTACAGTAATCACTCTACCAGATTCACGTCACCATCTCCTTGGGTATGTATACTATCCCGTCATCTAAACCAGTCATCTTCTTGTTTGAGTTAATTACTGAACATGCATAAATGGCATACATTTTCTCAGCATGTTATGTTTTAACTGAATCTTATAGAAAGCATATGCCCTGTCACAGCACTGACACAATTGCTATGTCAACCATAATATGCAGCTGAATGGATTGACTGGTTTCAACCAGTTCACAGAAAATACAGATTTGTCAAGGCAAGTCACACCAAGAGGAATTTCTTCCAATGCCTGAGATGCAGTAGCCCTGGACATAAATATAACACTAACATACATAATATTTCTAAATGTATGAAGGTGCACAGCTTTAGTCCCCCTAAACACACACACACACACACACACACATGCACACACATACACTTGAGAGAAATTCATTGAATGAGGTTTAAGGGACTTACTTTTGCATATTTATTTATTTTTGACTGAGACAACGATCGGTAATTGTTTTGGCATGGATACCAGTCGCAGTTGCATTTCACTTTCCCCATTCATGCACATTTTGTTACTGCTATCAATATATCCTTGGGTACTCCCCATTTGTTTTCACAGCAGTCACTTTCTCTTTTCTGTAGTGATCCTACTAATATAATGTGTCCTGCATGTTGGATCAGAGGCCAAGGCGAGTCAGAAAGGATACACTGTGAATATGGCAAAATGATAAAGTGAATCTACTAGACCGGAATAGACAAAAGCCTTGTCCATTTTATTGTTCTTTTTGTTGCTACAGAATGCAGGGACATTTGACAGTGCAGGCTTTCTCTGTACCTTATACATGCACATGACATGCAGGCATATTTGACAGTGTAGGCTTTCTCTGTACCTAATACATACACATGATACATTGGGTGCAACCCTTGTTATTCTGTGCTCGACACTACTGTATGTACAATTGCTCATCCTTAGCCCTGTTGTTGAAATGAGAATCAATGGTAGAGGAAGCCTAAAGAACTGGCCATCTATAGAGTGGCCCAGATTGCTCCTGAACATGGGTTGCTTCAGTTGCAAATGAGACTTGAATGTCTGCACAAGTTGTCAGCAGTAAGTGGCAGTTTGAATGGTGACTCTACAGCTGTGTGAATATGCTAGCAGTGAAAGCTGTTTGTGTGATGATGACTGTACTATAGCATGCTTTGCTGTCATGCTGCATTCTGTACCTGCAGTGGCTGAGCCATGCAATAGGTGTGCAACATTTGAAACTCACATGCAGAATTTACAGTTGCCTCAGTCTTCACTGGAAGTATTCCACTGTGTTTAATTTCAAAACTAAACTTCCTTTTCCCTGTTCCTGCAAATCTTAGACATTTTGTGAATTTTTCTGTGACTTTGCTGCTAGAAATCTTGCTATTTTTATGCTCATAGTGAGTGCATTTCTTTTCTGATGATTCCTTCTTATGTTCACTCATTTGTTTTTACAGGTCTGAAGTATTATGGTATAGCCAATGATTTACATGACCAGATCTGCACAAATATTTCTCTAAGCAATCTGCTGGCTAGACACTCCTTTTTTAATACCCCACAACTGACCACCAACTGCACATAGTACCCCATATCAATCATCATTTTCCCCCAAAGCAACTGTTCCCTTGATTTAGTCTATTACTCAGGGTAAGTGATAAGGCTGAAGTGTCCCATTGCAGCATCATATTGTCATCATGGGTTGGTACTGAAATTCTCCTCAGAGATGTTGGAGGTGGGGTACAGCACTCAGCACAATAGATTGTGCATGCATGGGCAGCCATCACTGCACATCATGTTTGGAGAGTGAGAAGCCATTAGGTATAACTAAATAAAATCTCTGTCCCTGGCACTTCCTTAAAAATCCATGACAAGTAATGCAAGATACTGACATCATGGCAGATTAATTAACTCAAACATCATTAAGTATTAGGAGAAATCATTATCTTCATCATCAACCTCCTTTTTCCCATTTTCTACATGGCATTGAGGTGTGGGGTCAACTGTTGCCATCTCTCTCTCTCAATTCAATGTCTCTCCTACCTTCTTTGATAGTCATGCCTGACTGCCATAGGTCGTCTCTCAAACAATCCATCCACCTCTTTGCTGGATGCCCTTGTTTCCTCTTTCCTTCTTCCTGTCTGTCGCAAATCTTCTTTACTAGATTGTCTTCTGCCTTTCTGCGCGAGCCCAAACCAATCTGTTCTCTTTGATCTTTTCTGCCACTGGAGCTACTTTGGCTTCTGCTCTGATGTCCTTATTTCTTCATTTGTCCTACAGTCTGCATCATACCACCTGCCTCATGCACTTCATCTCCATTACCTCTAGCTTCTTCATCTGCTCTTCCTTTACCACCCAGATTTCTGTACAATACAGTAGTACTGGTCATACCACTGCTTTGTACACCTTACTTTTCATCTTCTTTGGCATTCTTCTGTGAGACACTGCCTTTTACACTGCATGCCAGTTGACTGCAGCCCATCTGATTCTAGCTTTGACCTACTCATTCAGAGTTCCCTTCTCGTCAATCACCCCTCCCAGATATCTGAAGCTGTTAACCTGTTCCACTATTTTCCCTTCTATCTCAGTTTTCAGCTTCTTCTGATTTCTCCCATTTGTTGACATTACATCTTATCAATACTCAGTTCCATCCTATGTGCCTTCAGGTTTGCATTCCATTCCCCTGTTCTTTGCTGATGTTCTTGCTGAAAGTCTACCTGTAATGCCAATCATCTGCAGACTGCAATATTGTTGATATGTCCCCTTTGACCTGTTTGCTAATGCTAAGTAGTCTATCACTCCTATGAACAGCACACCCACTCTCACTTTGAACCCCTCTGTGAAACTGAACACTGTTTTACATGAGTCATTGGGTCCTTGAACATAGCCTCCACTAATTCTACCAATGTTTCTGGGACTTTGAACCACAGCAGGACTGCCTAGATCAGCTTTCTTGGGACCTTGCCAAATGCTTTCTCCAAGTCTAGGAAAGTCCAATTGTACTCTTTACTCACCTCAAGCTTCTTCTCAACTATCTGTCTCACTGCAAACATCATGTCAGTTGTGCTGCATCCTGATCTGAATTCAAATTGCTCAACTCCCATTTTACTTTCTACTGTACTGCGTATTCATTTATTAAATCACCCTCTCCAGAACTTTCATGCAGTGTGACAGGAGTCCAATACCTCTGTACGGCCTGCAGTTGTGAGTGTCCTCTTGACACTTCTTGAATGCACTAGCATTCTTATCCTTCAGTCATCTAGGACATCTTTCTCTCCATACTGCTTTGAGTACCTTCAGGAGCAATTTATTCCTATCTCACCCAACATCTTTATCATAAAATAGTTGTGACCTTATCAAAACCTGCTGCTTTCCCTTACTGTTTTCTTTAGTGCTGTTCTTCTTTTAAGGCTGGGCTCCTCTTCTTCTTTCATTGTAGGCTATATCTGGGGCAATACATCTTCTCTGAGTTTTGTTTTCCATTCAGAAGCTTCCAGAAGTACTCTATCCATCTGCCTGTAATGTCTTTGTTGGTGACATCTCTTATGACAGGTGTCTAACCCTTCTTTATCTTTCTCTCTTTACCTTGCAACATGATGAGGCTGCAAAGGAAGAAACGTGTGAAGACTGGTGAACCAGATGTATAGAACTGGACAGTAGGAGAAAAAACAATGCAAAGGAGGACTGGTCGGGAACATAATGGTGAAGGAAGAATTACATAAGCAGAACAAGTGATGGGAAGAGATGATAGAAAAGGATAGTTATGCGTGTCTCACTGCAAAAAGACTAACTGAGCCCCTAAAGTAGAACATTGTGATGAAATACTGAGGTAGTTATATGAGCATGTTCAGAGGTGATTAAGTTGGACATCTGCTGAAATTCTAATGATCATAGTTGGGATTTTCAGAACAGAGGTACTGAAAGTGTGAATGCAACTAATAAACACTTTGTCCAAGGTTAAGGTACCATGGAATATCCCCACTACTGACAGGTACAGCAATCTTGAATAAATGTACATAAGTAGAAGATATGTCAGGAACATACCCTCCCACATGTTGGAGATAGGGGGGTGGGGGGTAGGTGAAGCTCCTTGTAAAAATGCATAAAAGGTATATTACTGGGTTTCACAATTTATTGTTTTTGACTATGACAACTTATTTTTGAGGTGTCAGGACTCATGGTATCAGGTGTCATACTTTTGGCAAGAAAACACATAACACAGAATACAGTCAACTCCAAAGAGGACAGAAAATACTAAATTAATTTTACAAAAATAAACACTTTACTTCATCACCAATGTTTTGCATTTTGGTATGGTTCTGTTATGTACTCCTCCCATGAGGTTTGGGGTTGGACTAAGAAGATACCCTGAGTAAGAACATGGTTTTAATAACATATGAGTATCATTAAACCCTACAAAGATTCACTTGTACATTGCTCCATTTGAGACTGGGAAATAAAATATGTATGTTACTTAGTTAATTGAATGTCAATGAGCTTAATAGTGCAGTGAAACAGTGCAAGGCATTATAATATTATTACTCTATAAATTAGATACCCCATACCACTCTACTTCATGGAAGTTATCATGATAGCAAATAACATGTTAAGTTAAGGAAACTTGGATTCTGGGTGTTGACTAGTGCTTCCCACCCATCGGAAAAGAGAAGAGCATTTATAATACTAGGCAATCAGGGACTGGATGCTGAGGTCCTTGACATATGGCATAAGTCACCTGCATACATGGCTGGATTTAAGGGCCAGCAGTCAGGTATTCATATTACAGATGGTTTAATATAAGTAACCACAGAGTGTCCTCTGAATGCTACTACTCCTTTCTTGATTATGTTTGCTTATTTTACAGAAGATGGGTTTATATTGTATCCTTTGCACTTTGCTAACTGTGTTTTATCATTTTGATGCCTCATTTTGCTGATTTTTACTGTATTTTTCTGCACTTTAAAAAAGCTGTTCTATTGCTTTAAGTAGCTAGTACATAGCATAGACTAGATTCAAATCTGCTGAATCTAGACTGTATTATTACACTTGAGCACTATTCCAGCCATTTTACATTAAGTGGGCCCTGCCTGCACCCTTGTGGCAGAAGCAGGGGCAGACTGTGCATTTGGCAATTCTGGCAAATGCCAGAAGGACTGGTGCCAAAATAGCCCAGTGGACCAGTAAAAAAAAAAATTACATCTTTTTTTTAAGGGCATTCATCTTTAAGAATGCCCTTTGTGTCCAGCCACACAAATGCAGAAGACAAAAACAGGTTGCAAACACTGTGCAACAGATTGTTTATGTCTTTGTCTTCAGTGTGTGCGGAATTTGAATTCCAAAAGATGTTTGGACTGTGGACCATGAACAGACATGTGAGAGATAGGTGTGTGTGTGTGTGTGTGTGTGTGTGTGTGTGTGTGTGTGTGTGCACGCAAGAGGGAGAGAGGAAGGGAGGTGTGCCTGTGTGTATGCATGTGTGTGTGTGTGTGTGTGTGTGTGTGTGTGTGTGTGTGTGTGTGTGTGTGTGTGTGTGTGTGTGTGTGTGTAAGAGGCAGGTGCGTGTGTGTGTGTGTGTGTGTGTGTGTGTGTGTGTGTGTGTGTGTGTGTGTGTGTGTGTGCGTGTGTGTAAGTGATAGGTAGCAAAGGATACCCATATTTTTGTCTGGTCCTCAAAAAAGGACTGCGGTTGCTAAATAATGACAGACATCTGAATTTAGACTTCATATCCCTTAGAAAAATGCATACTAACACAAATCCTGTTATTTTAGCAATTTTCTAACTTCGGAGAGCAATATTTATAGTACATGTGAGACAGGGAAATACCCTAATTAGGGTTAACAGGTAGTTAGTATTTGCTTAGGCTAAGACCCTGTACCTTAGCTACAGGAAACAAGATCCTGAATCCTCTACCCCAACTACCAAGCTGCATTTTTTCACAGAACTGAGTTTCAGGTGCATTTTCAAGGAATTTATTTTCAAGTGCATTTTCAAAGAACTGTGCAATTCAAGGGAAGAGAAGTTTACTGCTGCTCATGCTAAGTCTGTCCACAGTGTGCAGCTGTTTTGTATAGCAAATGGTATCACTATTGCGGTGTAAAATGTGACAGCAAAATTAGTAGCACAACAGGTAGCATACTTGCTTTTTGATGCAGAAAGCTGTCAGTTCTACTCCCACAGCATGTAAATGGCTTACTGATACTGTGTTGCGTTTTAAGGGGGTGATGTGCTGCAGTCCTGAGTATGTCCTCCTTTAGATGAGATACATAGAAACTATGAACCTGTTTTCAGTTTGCCATCCATTCCCTATTGCAATATTACCAGTTTACCATTGTTTAATGCAACACGGGCAATTTATTCTTAAATGGCAGGAGGCACTGAATTTGTAGATGAAACACTGAAATATAAAGTTGTTTGCTAGCAGCAACCTCTTTATTAGTTACAGATCTCTTTAATGTGGAATTATTCAGATGACTTTCACTTCTGCAGAGATTGTGCATATTGACTGGTATTGGTGGATTGTAATGACAGAAGTTTGAGGGTCCTTTTATGTTCTGAATTGGGCAGTTTAGTAATTATTGGTTCATATGTTTTATTTCATTGTTTACTGGCAAAATGTTCAAAACTATAATGTTAAAACACACTCTAACAAGTGGTGCTGTATTTTACAAGGGATATCATTTAATACAACCAGGAAGGTAGATCAAAGAACTTTTGCATGGTCCTAAAAATGTGTGCAAGGGCCTATGATTTGAAAACAGCCCAAAGGTAAACTTCATCCACCACTGGCCAGATGCATTTTCTTTGAATGTGGGTTTCAATGCTGTTTCAGTGAATGTGAGTTTCAAAGGCAGATAAGTTTTAATGCTGTCTATTTTCATTGTGAGAATGTATTGCTCTATTTAGCAAATGTCTATCAGTGTTTGTGCTATAAAATTTTAAATAAAAAGTTTTATAATAAATCCAAATATGTATAGTGGTCTGTGTGTTTTGGGGGTTGTTAATGACTTTTTTAATATAATACCCTGGCAGGGTTAACTAGATACTAGGGACTAAGAGGCAATGTGTTTTAGGGGTTGTTGATTTTTTTAATATAATATCCTGGCAGGCTTAACCAAATAGTAAGAAGGCAGTGTGCTTTGGAGGTTGCTTGACTGTGGATGTGTTTTTTCTAATAAAATAGCCTGGTGGGGGTCAAACAGATACTAGGTATGCAGTGTGTTTTGGAAGTTATTTGTGGATGAAAATAGTTTTTTAACCTAATCTTTTTTCATGGTCAATCAAGACAGATTAAGATGGTGTGTGAATGTTTTGTTGTTGAAACTCTAGCCTTGCATGACTAAAGTGTGTATGAGTAAACTGATAAGATCACGTAAAGATCTTGACTATGTGATAGTTTCATAGTATAGTACTAGGCTATCTGCCCTGGGGCATTTGTAAGCCTAGCCATAGTGATGTGGCTTTTGCCACCCCATGAAATGGTACAAAAATGTACAGAATAAATCAAAAATACTGTGCCTCTGTCTAGTAGTGACACAGTGAAGGTCCCTTATATAATAGAATTAGTTTACTGTGCCCCTGTCTAGCAGTGACACAGATGTGACCCCTGGGGTAAACTTATGATCTCCCATCCACTCATCAAGATTTCTCTTGAAGAGAGTCAGTGAGGGGCTCTGCCTAATACGAACTGGGATCCTGTTCCAAAGCATGGGAAGCCTTTGGGTTATGAATCTATCCCTCCAGCATGTCCTATTCATACTTGTGCCGAGGTTTAAGTCTTTAGCTCTGGTGGTCCTGATGGATTTGGATTTTTTGAGGTGGAGCATGTCCATCAGATCTTGGTTGGACATGGCCTTGTACGTCAGGCAGAGATCACCTCTGAGCAGGCGGTATGCTACTGAATAGAGCTGAAGTTTCTTTAGTCTGGCAGAATAAGACATATGTTGGAGACCCTAGATCCTTTTGGTGAGGTACTTTTGTGGTCTCTCCAGCTGTTGCAAGTGCCGGGTGAGGTACATACCAAATGGGGCATTGTACTCAATCATGGGTCTGATGAGGGAGGAATATAGGGGTACAATGACATCCTTGGATCTGGATGTGAAACCCTTCATGATGAGGTGTGCAAGGTAGAATGTTTTTCTAACCACTTTGGCAACGTGGGTGTCAAATGAGAGGTCGCTGTCTACTTGGGTCCCTAGGTCTCGGATTACTTTTTCCGTACTCAGTGGGTTGCTGTCTATGTGATAATTTGTGGGTACTTTGTTTTTTCCAAAAGGGATGACTATACATTTTTTGGCATTTAGTTTAAGGCCTTTTTGTAGGATGTGTGTATCTGCTGGTGTATAGACTATGGCGCCTAGTTTGCAGTCATCTGCAAACTTTGTCAGCCACAGCCCTCCCATGTTTGCTTTAACATCTGAGAAATAAATGCCGAACAAGAGGGGTCCCAGGACAGATCCCTGTGGGACACCACTTGTGACTGGCTTTGAGTCAGACATTGCTCCAGCGATTTTAACTTTATGGGTTCTGTCCTTTAGCCAGTTTGCAACCCATCTAGTGACATAAGGGTTTACTTTTAAGCTGTTTAGCTTACCTATGATGCCTGAGTGGGGTATCGTGTCGAAGGCCTTAGCCAAGTCCAGGTATGCTATATGGACTGCTTTGCCCTCATCAATGGCTCTAGTGACTGTTTTGAAAAAGTCAACCAGGTTTAAAAGGCAGGATCTGCCCTTTACAAAGCCGAACTGGGTGGGGTCAAGCATCTGTAGGTTCCCTATGTCTCCGTTTATGAGTTCCATAATGATTCTTTCCATAGCTTTGCAGACCAGGCTAGTCAAGCTTATGGGGAGGTAGTTTCCAGGGTCTGTAGAGGCACCCCCCTTGTGGAGTGGGACCACTGTTGCTGTACGCCAGTGTTCAGGTACATATCCCGAAGTAAGGCTAAGGTTAAATAGCATTTTTATGTGTGGGTTTAGCTCCTCTTGCAGTTCACGTAACACGCAACCCGGGATACCGTCAGGTCCCATTGATGCTGTGTTTTTTGCTTTGTTTAGGGTGGCTCTCACTTGGACATCTGAGATGACAGGGAGATTACATTCAGCTGGGATAAGTATTTCTTCTTTTGGGGGTGAGGGAGGCGAGAAATTTGCACTGAACCTGTCAGCCAGAATATTAGCAATATCTGTGGGTTCAGTGTATTTTTTGTTGTTGTGAACCAACTCTGAGCATATCTGAGGGTTCCCGCCCAGGTTTCTAACATAGCTGAAGAAGGCTTTGTGGTTATCTTTAGTGTCCTTAGCGATTTTTCTCTCAAAGTTTGCCTTGGATGTTTTTATGAGAGAACGTAGTTTTCTGCTAATGATGATCAGAGATGTCTTCCCTTCATGGGATTTCACTCTGACGTGCAGTAGCTTCCTTCTTTTGTTATACAATTTGTTTATGGCTGAGGTCCACCAGACAGGATGCTTACTTTTGGTGGAGAGGGACTTGGAATTGTTTGGGATTGCATGATCCATGCATTCTTGGAGATGTCCATAGAAAGCATTTGTGAAGGATTCGACATTGTGGGATGTGGTATCCCCTGGCACAGTGGGCTTAAAGGATACCATCTCAGTCTTAAGAAGAGTGAAGTCTGCTTTTGAGAAGTTTTTCACTGTGGTCTTTTGTGCTGGGGGTGAAGGTGGGATATGTATATCCTGGGTGATTAGTTTGTGGTCAGATCTCACTAGTGAGGGGTATACTTCCAGTGTGGAGCATTTTGACCCCATGTTTGTGATGATCAGGTCTAGTATATTATCTCCCCTAGTAGGAAAGGTGACTAGTTGTTCCAGTGCATTTGAATTTATGAACTCCAGGAACCTTTGGGCTAGGGTATTAGGGCTAGAATAATGTACCCAATCTATGTTTGGGTAGTTGAAGTCTCCCCGTATTTTGTGATACATTCATATCCTCCAATGTCTTCAGGAGGGCTGAATGGGGTTCTTGAGATTGGGAGGGTGGTCTGTAACATGCTACCAGTTGTATAGCTGTTTTGCCTATGGTTAGTTGCACCTGTATGGTCTCTGATGCTTCATGTGTTGCTACTAACCTGGAGGTGTGGGTGTCCTTTATGAATATGGACACTCCCCCTCCCTTTGTGGTTCGGCCCGGGTTTTGGGGCCGAAAAGCATGATACGAGGTATAGCCTGGTAGCGCTGGGGTGCTCTCAGGAGCCTTGAACCAGGTTTCAGTTACTGCACAGACGTCGATGTTCTCCATGCTGAGGAGTGCATCAAGTGCCTGCATCTTGAGGTTTAGACTTCTGGCGTTGAGCAGCATTACCCTTAGTTTTTTTTCCATTTTTGTTTTCTAAGGAGGTGGGTTTGTCTTTTGAGCCTTGCCTAAAAAAGGCACTATGGGGGTGGCAAGAGCCTTAGCCAATATCCGGAAGCCCAGTGGTGATAGGTGTAAGCCGTCCCTTGCGAAGCAGCGTGGCTTGTCCAACATATCATCCCAGGCAGACAGAAATTGGATCCCCTTAGAATTACACCAGTACTTGAGCCAATTGTTAAAGCTGATCATCTTGTCTTTGTATTGTGGTATCATTCTTGGTGAGGGCAAGATGCTGCTCAGGGTCAGGGTCATACCAGCCTGGGCTACATAATCGGAGAGCTCCTCTATGTCTCTTTTCATGTAGTCCAGGGAGGAACGTCTCAGGTCATTCACACCAGCATGGACAATGACAGAGTCATATTTGTACTTTGTTTGGAGTGACCTGAGTGCGTGTGTTATGTGGCGGATCCTAGCTCCCGATAGACAGCTCACAGTCACCTTCTCCTTGTTCAGCCTGGTCAGTGGGACATCAGTGTGTCTGACTATGGAGTCACCTATTACTAGTGTATCAGGCAAGGTGTTTGGCCTTAAGGGCTGCTATTGGTCGACACACTGATTTATTGAAGTATGTGTTGCATGTGTTTTGTTTTGAGGTGGTGGATTTTTGGATGGCTGCTTTGGGAGCCTCTGTTGTTTTGGTAAGTTTTTTATTAGAGCCTCCAAGTATGTCTTTGTGTTTTTATGTGTTTGGTTTGCAGTTGTGGTGGGTCTATGTGGGACTGGGATTGTTGTGTGTGTGGTTGCCATCTTCTTCTGTCTGGTCATGCCAGCCCTGAGTTGAGAGGGTTCAGCCTCCAGTTTGGCTATATAGTTGCATCTCTCACATGCATTTGTGTTTGTTGGGAGGAGGAGAGGGTTGTCTGTGTACATGAGACAATTGTAGCATTGTCTCAAGATGCCCAGATTGACCAGCTGAACTGGAGACGACGCCAGTAATCTACCACTCGACATGCTAGAACAGTATAATGGAGTGGTATACCTTTAAGGGAAGTGGGTATTCACCAGGGTGGTAAATAGATAAATAGATATAGTGCTTTACTTAGTACGAGAGTGCTTACTTAGTAGAGAAGTATTGAGAACAAGTGCTAGGCTTATACTACAGTGAGTAGTCTGGTTATACTAAGAGTAGAGCTTCCTTAAGGGAAAAATTGAAGAACAGACTTGGCGGAGCCAGAAAAAGTTTAACCTTGTTTAACTGGCGCTGCGCTATGCGCACGATGCAAAAGAAATACAGAAATGTAATCATTGTCTTCTCTTTTCATTATCTTAAACCATGTAGGTTCAAAGTAGATATTGTGGGTAGGCAATTGGGCTGGCTGCTATGCCTGGTATGTGTGAATGAAATAACTGGTCTTACTGTTGTACTTCTGACTTGCTTTGCTTGAGTGAAGTAAGATCAACCATAAACTCTGAACGCTGGCTATTGTTCATGTGAAAAAAATACATATATTAATAACAATGTTGCCTTTTATCCTTTTTTTTCAT
The DNA here is from genome assembly GCF_019279795.1 of Protopterus annectens. NCBI lineage: Eukaryota > Metazoa > Chordata > Ceratodontiformes > Protopteridae > Protopterus > Protopterus annectens. The sequence continues at coordinate 129,331,924 of NC_056742.1, read as the reverse complement.
CTTTTAATCTTGCAAGATCAATCAGATACTGTGGGTGGAGTGGGCTATGGGGATTGGGGCTATGTGTGAATGAAGCAAATGGCCCTGCTGTTTACTGTTGCTGTAATTCCAGCTTTGCAAGACTGTAATAGGTATCTGTATTTTCAGACGAATGCAATCTAATTATCAAATGCATGAGTCATTCTTATTAATGTATTTTATTTTATATCTGTTCATGTCTATATTGAATGTCTGTTTAAAAACATTTGTTATATGTTAGAGCTTTTAAAAACATTTGTTATATGTTAGAGCTTTTCTCCCCAGCATACCTCTCAACTGTCCAGATTTTTGCCTCATATTTTGGTCTGTTCTTCAAAAAATGTGTGGATTTCTGGCAAATTGCAGAGGATTGAAGTCACCAAATGGAGATATACATTTGAGTTTCAGACTTCATATCTTTCAGAAAATGAACATTAACACAAATCCTGTTATTCTAGCAACTTTCTGAGTTTATAACAGCAGTTTTTAAAATCTGTATCTATTTTTGGGCCTTTGTCCCTCCATTATTTTAGGCTTTGTTCAGATTTGTAGTGCTAAGAGGTTGAGAGGTATGCTCCCTGAACATATGCCGAAAAAGGTTTTTCAACTAAAGACAATTGGGCAAACCTGGGTAAACAAAAGTAAAATAAATAAAATTAAATGTGTTTGTGTAAGGTGAGCTGGTACACATAAGTTGTGACTAATGTTTCTAGCAACTAAATTAAATTAATGCAAGTATGTTAATTTAATCCTGGCAGGGCCAAAGCAGATACTTTTGTTTGGTGATGGGGAGGGGGGGCTTTGTGAATGAAATAAGTTGACTGGTCCTGCTGTTTACTGTTGTATTTCTGGCTTTGCAAGATTAATGCGTATTTTGGTAAAGTCAAATGTCATACAAGCCTGTGTCAGTGTCTCTCAGAACCACTGTCACATTATGCATTAGAATATCCTTGAATTGTAAATAATAAATTAAGATAGTACTGTGGGATTTCCAAATCTCCTTACTTTTCACTTGGCATTGTACAAAATGCAGATTACCTGATACAGTACAATGTATGTTTACTACATCATGTGTACTCATAATAGTTTCATGCAGTCATAGACCAACTATTGTTTTACTGTTTAGAGATGTTTAGGTTTTGTGCTGTCATAGCATAACCTAAATATTTCATTATCTCTGAAATGCAATTTAGTCTAGTATTTGGCACACTATTCAGCATGTGCAATAGTGATTGTGCAGCTATTTTGTGTAAAATGGCAAGCACAATCAGAGTTGATCCAACTGTACCACAGCTCCACCCTGTTGAAGTTAACCAAACCCCTTTATTTGCCCCACCCCTTTCTAGTTGGCCTCACCCATTCAACTGCCAGAGTCTAATTCTTGTCGTAGTCTGCCCCTGGGCAGAAGTGTGCAGTCCGAGACTCATCTGAGTTGGAGATTACTGAAGGAAATCTCACTGTGCACTTTCCCACTGGTAGTTTAGCTTTAGAATGTTTAATTTCACCTATATTTTAGCCACATATTTGTATGAAGCTGCACACCTGACAACAGGGTTCAGTGGTGCTCTGTATAGATGAAAATGCTTTGAAACACAATTTTCTCCCGGACATCTATTAGTGATCCCTACCCAAGCTTGCCTGCTGCACTGCAGGAAACTCAGTTGTGCACTGAGAAGTGTTGCCATAGTTTTCACCCCTAGCCTTCAATGGAATAAGCCCCTTTATTAATCCTAGAGCAAATCTGGTCAAACTAGTCCCCTCTCCAGTAGTAGTTATGGTGGAAACCCGTCATAATGGATGGTCAGTTTCCAACTATTTCTCCGGCCAGTCTGACTGATATAGGCATCATGAGGCAATATAGTAATTGCCTTAAATATACTGACAACCACTGATTACTAAAACAAACAAATACAATATGTGAGCGATATAGGTACACTATGAAACTGGAATCAATTCCCTTATGTAACAACAAACTAGACATCAAACAGGTTGTCAGCACACACAAATATCACCTCTCACACAAAACAAGGTTACACTACACAAACCCACATACATGGAGGTACTCAACAGAAACGTACCAAAAGATCAGAGACCTCCCAAGTGCAAACCACTTGCACACACTGCAAAGCAAATAGAATCCACTACACATAACACACACACACACACACACACACAAACCAGTGTCTCAGCAAATAAGCCCATAAGGAAAAGCACCTCAAAACTAAATGTCCTGGTCATAGGTGACTCCATAGTGAGACACACAGATGCCCCCCCCCCCTCCAGACTGGACAAGGAAAAGGCCACGGTCATCTGCCTGTCAGGTGCCAGTATCCATAAAATCACAATCATGCACACATTCAATAACAATTACCATTATGACTCTGTCATAGTACATGTTGGGGTGAATGACTTGAGATGTACCTTTCTGGACAATATGAAGAGAGACCTGACTGAACTTTAGATTAAGGGTCCCAAGCAAGTATATCCCTAGCCTTAAACAGCACTCTTCCTTCACCCAGGATGATGCCACAATATAGACAAAAAAATTATTAACTTCAACAACTGGTTTACCTTCTGGTGTCAGTCCAGGGGGATCCAGTATCTGTTAGTCTGGGAAGTCATGGTTGACAGACCACGTTGCTTTGCCAGATATGGTCTTCACCTCTCTCCTCTAGACTTTTGGATGCTGGCAAAGGTGCTTGCCTCCCCATAGTACTTTTTTTAGGCTATGTCAAAACAACAAAATTTCTGATCTAAAAAAATCCACTCGAAACAAACTCAAGATTACGCTGCTTAATGCTAACAGCTCATACAGGAAACTACACTACCTGGAAGCACTCTTCACAGTGGAAGATGCTGATGTCTGTGAAGTCATTGAGACATGGCTCAATGACTGCAGAGAGATATCTGGGATGTCAGTGACACATGACTCAAGGACTGCAGAGAGCACCTCGACTGTGCAAGGGTACAATGCCTTCCACACATTCAGACCCTAAAATGAGTGTGAAAGAACCAAAAGTGGAGATGTATCCATCTTCATTAAATCCAAATACCTTGAGACTGGTTAAACAGTATTACTCTCTTAGGCTGCTCCAGGTCCAACTAACTATAGATAAAACACCCTACCACTGCTAGCTACAGGTCCCCCACCATGGACCAAAAGAAGCATACTGCCTATGTGGATTTACTAGAGTCACTCACTATACTGCCAAACACTTTGGTCATGAGAGATTTCAACTATCTTTCCAATGACTGGACAAAATACACAAGCACAAACATGCTCATCCTGAGGTTCCTGGACTTTGTCAATACAAATGCCCTGGAACATCTAGTCTGCACCCCCATAAGGGGCTCAAATGTCCTAGACTTAGTACTCACAAACATGGAGGGTTCACTGCACTGCACTGCACCCTGTGCGTTGCCCTCTCTTGTAAGGTTAGACCATAAATCTGTCTCATTTGAAGTAACAATCAGACTTGACACCTCCACAGGAGCAAAAAAAAAAAAAAACAGAAAAATTTCTCCAAAAGAAAGTATAGCCAACTAGATGATGGTATAAAAAGTTTCAAACCCCTGCTAATACAGCCAACAATGATTCCTATTCAGAGGAGTACACAAATCCCCTGTATAACCACCTACACAACTGTACAGACTCGGCTGTACCTGACCGGATCAACACCAGGTCCTCCCAAAAAAAACAGGCCACTCTGATGGGCCTCAGGTATAAATAGGTTATATAAGAAAAGGAAGAAATTGATGTCTAAGAACAAGGGAGAACTTACTCAGCAGCAGAAGAATTCCCTCCACAGCTTGACCAAACAAATCAGATATCTTGTAAAGTCCTCTAAAGCTAGTTACAATACTAAATTAGCATCTCTTGCTGAGGGTAATCATAAGGCATTCTTTAGCTACGTCCAAAATCTAAAAAGGAATGCCCGACTACGTGCTGAACTTATAGTGGAGAGTACCTCTCATTGTGAACCTGAGGAAATTGCCAACCTGCTACCTGACAGATTTGATACAAACTTCACCCTCCTGTCCCCACCAGCTATAGCCAAAAGCATATCTGACACCAGTCCTCTACCTAGTATCTCCACTTGGAGATGCTACTTGGCAATCTCTTTAACTTCAGCCTGACCACTGGCATTGTTCCAGCAGAGTGGAGAACAGCAACAGTAATCCCTTTGCACAAAGAGGGTCCATCAACTGACCCTAGGGAACTATAGACCCATAAGCCTAACCAGCCTTATCTGCAAGGCTATGGAAAGAATCATCATAGACCTTATCAACAAGGACATAGGCAACCTTCAGACTCTTGACCTGACCCAGTTTGGCTTTGTTAAGGGCAGATCATGCTTATTGAACCTGGTGATCTTCTTTGAGAATGTCACCAAAGCCCTGGATGAGGGCAAAACAGTACATACTCCCTTTATCTTGACTTAGCCAAGGCTTTTGACACAATCCCCCACTCGGGTATCATTGAGAAACTCTCCCAGCTGGAGATAAACCTATACATCACTACCAACTGGCTCTTTAACAGAACGCATAGTGTCAAAGTTGGGGATTCCACCACTACCAGACCAGTTATCACCGGTGTACCACAAGATCTGTACTGAGCACTCTACTGTTTGGGATATATTACTCAGAAATCCAGGTGAAAGTATATGGCCTGTGGCTTACCAGGTTTGCTGATGATTGCAAACTGGGCCCAGTCACTGAGTTCCCATACGATGTTAGCACATTACAAAAGGGACTAACACAGACAAATGATTGGTGCCAAAGCTACAGACTAAAACTAAATGCAAAAAAGTGCATTATTATCCCCTTTGGCAAAGAGAAAGTCCTTGTAAATTACAATATTGATAGCACCCCCTAGAGATTTGGGTACACAGGTTGATAGCAATCAAAACTTTGATCACCATGTGTCCACAGTGGCAAGGAAAGCCTTCTACATTCCCCATCTTATAAGTAAGAGCATTGCATCCAAGACTAAGAATGTTATAACTTGACCCTCATCAAACCACTAATAGAGTACAAAGCTCTCTTTTGTATGTACCTCACCAGTCACCTGTAGCAGCTGGAGAGACCACAGAGGCTTCTCACCAAGAAAATTCAGGGCCTCCAAAACAGGACATACATGGAAAGACTGAAAGCAATTGTACTCTGTATCTTACAAGCTGCCGAGAAGCAACTTGTGCCTGGCCTTCAGAGCAGTAACTGACCCTGACCTAATGGAAATGCTGCATATCTGAAAATCAAATGGAACAAGAGTCATTCACTCCAGGGATCTCAACCTAGCCTGTGACATTAACAGAACATGCTGGAGAGACAGATGCATCTCCTAGAGATTGCCACTCCTCTGGAATAAACACCCAATTCATATGAAGTAGAGATCCTCAATGACCCTATTCAAGTGCAACTAGACAATTGGATGGGAGACCTTAAATTCACCCTAGCAGTGACATCTATGTCCCTCAAGGAAAGGGGCATTTGGTCCTGATCATAGACTCACTCTGTGTATAACAACCATCTAACCAAAGTCAATTAGGGAATGCAGGTATAACATGGCTAACCTTGTAAAAGCCATAGGGCCATTAGCAAAGTAAACTCCTATCAACCTAGGAATTTTAATTGTATGACTCTTATACCACTTCAAGTTAAGAAAGCCACACTGCCTGCAGTCTTAAAAACCTTGTGGGATTTGATGCAGCAGCTGTTCCTAGCAAATCATGGATTACGTTTTAGATCATTGATAAAATGATATATATACATTTCTTGTCCTTAATGGAGACATCTTATTCACAGAATATATCAATCCATCTCTCACTACTCAAGTTGATAATGCTACCAGCCAATAGCTTCAAATTATTTCTGTATATTACTCCAGTTTGTCCCTTGGGAGAAACCTTTATCTAGTTTATGAACTAAGAACTGCTAGACGTAGAACCTGGTTTTAGAAGAGGCAGCAGCACCACATATCAAGCTGCCAACATCCACTGGATAATGAAGTAAGGGTAGCAGGGGAGTTTCAGAAGAATATTTACTTCTGCCTTAGAATAGGCATTATACTAGATCATAGACTTGATAAAGCTCTTCATCATATTTATTAATCATGCTTTGAAATCATTAGCTCTTTCATAAGTGTATAAAATGTTATGCCCTGATTTATCAAAAGCTTTTGTCAGGGTTTAGCATAGACTGATCCTTATGAACTGTAAGAGTTTCCAGCTGGAATCCTACAACTGACTTTGGGTTCATAGTGGCTTAATGCAATGAAAAAACAAGACTGTAGTTCCACAGAGTTCTGTCCTTAATCAATTTTTCTTTTCAGTTTTTGCTGCATTTGATAACATAGTAGAAAAACATCAGACAGTGCCCCAAGGAAATTATACAATCCTTTTATTATTTTCTGCATCTTACCTTGTCTAGATTTTTTTACAGATGTAGACACTCTTCCATTCTTGGAGAATTGTTTGCTGCAAATCACTTCCATTCTTGGAGAAATGTTTGCTACAAATCAATGTGTTCTCACCATATTCAAATAAAATGTTCTGTTTGACAATCTGGCTGTATACAAACACAGGTTAAAATGTTAAAAAGCTTGTGTCCCATGTTTCTTATATTAAAGTGACCTCATATTTCTGATACATAGGTCCTGAAGCCTTGATCAAATGGACACTTGACTGTGTTAAAGGGGGTGTTTTTCTAAATGTTCTATTTATTGAATGCCCTTTTGGTTGAAAGGCAGTTGTCACAATAGGTGAGTGTTTTTTTTTTCTAAGATGTGTGTATGTGTGTGTGTGTGTGTGTGTGTGTGTGTGTGTGTGTGTGTGTGTGTGTGTGTGTGTGTGCATGCGCAAGTGTTTGCAAGTTAGAGCTAAGGTAGGGGGTAAGTAAAGAGATAGCTTTAGAGTCATACCTCTCAACCTCTCAGTGAAAGAAATCTGAACAAGTCACAAATAATGGTGGGACAAAGGCCCAAAAATATGGACAGATTTTAAATATTGCTCCTATAAACTTAAATAGCTGCTAGATTTACAGATCTTGCATCATTATATTTTTCTGAAGGATATGAAGTCTGAAACTCAAATGTCTGTCATTATTTAGTGACTTCAATTCTCAATGATTTGCCAGAAAACCACAAATTTTATGAGTAACAATCCAAAAATAAGAGGCAAAAATCTGGATATTCTGTGATAATCTGGACATATGAGAGGTATGTTTAGAGTGTATGTGTGCGTGGGGGGGGGGGTTAGGGTTACAGTAAGGGAATAGAGCTAGTGTAGTGTGTGTGTGTGTGTGTGTGTGTGTGTGTGTGTGTGTGTGTGTGTGTGTGTGTGTGTGTAGGTTGGGGTTACAGTAAGGGTTAACTAAGGAAACAGAGCTAGTTTAGTGAGTGTATACTGGGGTGTGTTTTTGTCTGAGCCTATCTTGTCTATTGCTAGTTGTATGATTTTTTTTAATGTAAGGTGTAGGCTTAAGGTTAGGAACCACAATATAGACTCACATCCTCATCTTGTAATATTCTTTGCTTAGGTTGTGCCTCCTGTATTTTATAAGACTATGCAGTTAAGTTAATGTCTAAATAGCTTCTGCATTCCATACCTGGCATATTTGTTTTGTTACTATGCAAACTTTTTCTGTTGTACTGATATTATTTTTGTATTTTCTATAGACAGCTCAGTGAAACTACCTTTTCACAAAGTAAAGAAATTCATATGTACAAAAAACTGCACTGGAGATGCATGGTACAGCAAAGTGAATTATATTACACCTTCTAGGCAGTCACTATGTTTTGACAAGCTTTATAGCTTCCTAATCAATACTTCAGAGACAACAGCCATAATTTAGAATAATGTCAGAACTCTTGTATTCTAATTTTCTAGTCAAACCTCTACATTAGAAAAGGAAAAAAGGTTCAATAATATTTGATTTTGAATAAATTCACATATATCAGACAGTTCATTCTAAGGATCTCTTGTATGGTAACCTTTTAACTTGTTCGTTTACTGAAATACTTTGTATCTGCAGTCTACAGTCCATGGAAATTCTTTTTGATCACCCTATGCATAATAAAATGTGATATGAGCAATATGTTCTGCTCACTGTACTCCCTGCTGTCTACAGTTGTTAACAGGAGCTGAAAACCATTTCCAGGATTAACTCTCTTCACTTAAATCAAATGTACTTACATTTCCAGTTTCCCTCTTTTATCCAGATTCCTTCCTTAGTGCTATAACATAAAAGCTTTTAAAATGATTTGATTTAATTGAGTCATATGATTTTAATTATCTATAAATGTCATTGTTTGGGATGTGGAATTTTTAACTTGATAAAGCACTCAGTGTGAAAAGTGTGTAAAGCTCATCTGTTTTATTCTGTACATTAAAAAGTTTAATTGTATATGCTGCCGCCCTGCTTTATTTACAAGATAAGCTTTTTTCATCTATTATGACAGCATGTATGCTCCTGCAGATATTCTCAGTAAGGGGGCACTGCAATGTGAAACAAACTCAGATATTGGCTAAGGCCTGTAGATGTTGCCAAATGTAGTTCAAGCAAGAGAAACAAAACATTATATTCTCACCTTCAGAAATGACAGCAGGTCATTGCCAACCCTAGTTAACATTCTGACTCGCAAGTTTAGTTCTGATCATGAGTTACTGATACCACAAACAATCCCTACCTTGCTGCCAGTGGTCAAATAATTTATGTGAGAAAATACCTGTTAAAATCAAAGTTTCTCAAGGGTCTGGAATAAAAGCTCTCCCATTTTCCTTCTGAAAAATGGCTTACATGACTCGAAGTCCACAGCAGACTTCTACTATTTCTACAACTAGAACAGCTAGACACCACATTACCAAAATTTTCAAGAAACATAAAATTATTTTTGTCTGTGAGGTAAATGAAAAATCTCACCAGTGATTCTTAGAAAAGTAATGTACATCAACAATAAGCAGACAAACTGTGTGAAAAAAGGTTTCACTGGAAAAACTCTCAACTTTCAAGACCATGCCTGCTAAATACGAGGTCTTTCACAGCAAACAGTTCTACTTATACGGCACATGCATTTCAGGTTTATAGCTAGTGAGGGTGCACACCTTTCTTTCCATTTCTATCTTATAGCTTGTTTAGGGCTTTTGCCCCAAGAATGACGTAGCATTGGAAGACAGATTCAGTAGGCCCTCAGACATAAAAAGCTGCAATGCTTCCAATTCTGATGCATATAGGACACTGTGCATCCTTAATGCAGATTACACCATCTTCCGTAACATCTCTCCTCAGCTTTTGATCATTTTCCTCAAAACTTGCAAGGGTCTTACTACAAATGTGAAGGTTCTAGATTACCCTAGTTGGCAAAGCTAGATGTACTAATAAGACTGATACACTCATTACATTCATTAAACGGGCTTTAAACCTGATGGACCATTGGCATACTGTACTTCTAAAACTCTTCCTAGCCTCCATTTCACATTTTTTATTTCATGACTGGTCACTGCCCCTTTTCTAGCCCTCCCCAAGAAGTTTCAAACATTTTCTACATTTCTTTGTTGCTGTCTCACATAAGGCCATCACTACAAAATGTTTCCTTATTTCCTTCCCACTTTTTCCAGCTAAGCTTATCCTCAACTGTCACTTCATACAGAAAGGGTGGGAGGTTGGCATAATGGTTAAGGTGGTTACCTTACATACACAAGGTGCAGGGTTTGATTCTCACATGGGGTTATTGGCTAGGCTTAAATCTGCACATAAGGGCAGTTAGCCTAGTACTAACTTATCAACACCTTATTATAAGTCCAATGGTCTACACTACTTTATTCTAGTTTTCATATTGTGCAAGTGATTAGCTCAGTCTGAATTTGCTCCACTGTGATTGTGACGCACAACTTATACATTGTATATCATAAGATACTTATGGCTATAGTTCATATATTTTACCAGTGTAACTGTGTTTATGTGTTTTCTATCACCAAGAATATGATGCATCACTTTTATTTCCATTTGTATTGCACTTTCCTATGTCTTCATGTAAATGTGATGGTCTCTTCCTAGCTTCATATCGGGTTGCCAAAACCTAGAATAAAATATACGTGTGCATGTATTAAAAAATACATACATATTATACGCAAAGGTGCTCACTGTGGGGATGTTAACACCATCTTTTATGGTAAGGAGTGACGTTAGCACATATGTATTAAATAAATTACAAGCAAGCAGACACCCAATGTTTTTATTCAATGTATTTAAGGTTTGGGGGGGGGGGGGGTTGTCACAGCAAACTATACTTTAAGATTGGGAATTAGCTTGCATAACTGCCATCACAAATGCAATCATCTGACAATAGGCTAGTCCAGTTTTTCTTGAACCTACATACCATGATGTTCAACTACATCTCGGGCATAATCAATGATAAAAAAAAAATCAAGCTTTGAAAATATATAACATATTTTATTTGCAAAACACAAAATTAATATTTTCCTTTTCTTTTTGTTATTTATAAAAATAACTGTCACTATATGTCAGGTTGCAAAGAATCAATTCACAAGGGCAAAAGTATAACAATTCACATTTTCAGCTAAAATTTAGTTACCAAAGATTACAAAAGCCCAGACATATTTTATTATGAACAATATAAAATGAGATTCAACTGTTTCTTCAAATAATACATATTTACAAACATTTTAAGCTAATTTGCCAGGTTGTCTGACAAGTAACAAATAATTTCAGAACAGCTCATATAAAACTGTACAAAACTTACACAAATACAAGCCTTTACAATGGAAGTAGGAATGGTACACATTTAAAGGCTAACTACCTCGGTGTGACAGCTGAATGTGTGACCCCCTTCCTGGAGGGGAAGCTCCAGTGAATGCATTACAATATCTCTGTAAAGCTAGCACGAAAGGCCAAGTGCAACAGTGAGGTAAGATACATGTAAGAAAAGGAAGACCTTTAAAAGGAATTCAAGAAGTCATGTTACTAGTTATAGAAACAGTTCAACTTACTAGTCATAAAGTTAGCCTGAGAACAAAATGATAGGAAAGCTTTCAGGAAATAGACATTTGTTTATCTCCTGTATCATGCAGTAAGCAGCGTCAGTTTCATTAATATTCCCTTTTGTGCTTCTCATACATACGCCCACAATGAATAAATGAAGACTGTGAATTATATTCTCACACAGAGGTAAACAAAGTAATGGTGGACTCCTCTATTTCTAATTATATTTCAAATGCTCCAGTGTACCCTTAGCAATGTCTGTCAAACCTATGTTTTGCAAGGCAGTTTATACTGTTAAATGTCAACCAGCTTTATTCATCTTCCCTGATCAATTTAGTTTGGATAACAGTAGAACTCTTCGGGCTGCATTTACATATTATACAATGAGTAAGTCTACCAATCACTCCAAACAGGCATAATGTGACAGATGCAAACAAATAAAAACAGTAGTGAGCACTTAAAGTCAGTCAATACATACATAGAATCAGTATTTACAAATAAGGCAAACAATATGACCACAGTGGAATTTGAAAAGGAGAACGTTGACATTAGTTCCAAAGCCACTAAACATCTCAATGTTGCATGTGATGCAATACTGTATTTGCAATAGCAGCCCTGCCTCTGTCCAGTTTGCTGACCTGAATAAGTGAAATATAAAAACAGGACCTGCCAGCAGTCGTTCAGTAGCCCACGGAAGAGGATTAGCATTAAACCTGTGTGTCCTGGCTTCTAACTGCTTCTGCTTGCTCCGAGGTTCATCTTCATTTTTTCTCTTACTCTCTCCATTGCCAGATGAAGGGATTGCCATGGTGACATTGAGACTATTAACCTAACTGAGGTCACATAATAAGTAATTCATTTAAGCAGTGCCTTTAATTTATAGTGTGTGTGTGTGTGTGTGTGTGTGTGTGTGCGAGTGTGTGTGCGAGTGTGTGTGCGAGTGTGTGTGCGAGTGTGTGTGTGTGTCTATATATATATATATATATATATATATATATATATATATATATATATATATATATATATATATATATATATATTAGACCCACATACACACATTGTCCCAAAATAACTTAAGCAGTAATCTGATGGTTTTCTCTGAAGAAAGGCCTTTGCGGCATGCCATAAGCACATAAATCATGAAGGATACGGGATATATGATCTTGTTGTCCTTCATCTGATAGCTCCAGGTTTCCACTGCTGTAATTCCTTGCTGCTGTCTCAATGTACTGTCTAACACCAACCTGTTCAATCTGCAAATAAAAAATAATGATTAAAAAAAAGTGTAATAGAAAGATCAAAAATCATAGTCCTAAATAACTAGCAACATTTTTTTTCCTCAACAGCAATGAAACAAAACAGTTAAAGTGTAGACCTGCCAATTCATTATCCGTCTCTCCATAATGGCTGTTAAATTCAAATTCAAGCATTAAAAATAGACAGTGCCTCCAGTGGCCAGTAGGTTTGTTACATTTAGGAAGATGACACTAATGGTCTGGTAGAGACACAAAACTGGTCATTGGTGGCCACTGGTGTAGGTACACCAAACAAAACGTAAAGGTAGGCTCAAAAGTCACAGCATAATGAATGGAATATGATGATTTGACTAATAAAAGGTACATTCTATGCTAGAAACCACTCGTTCCCAGGAAAAGAATGAATGGTCGGAGTCTACAAACAGTGGTTGAAGGTGTGCAGACGATACCACAAAGGATGTTCAGCTTACTATACGGGATGGGTCTGATTGATTTATTCAGGTAATGGGCTCAGGCTTGCCTTTTAACACAAAAACAAAATGTGTTATTTTTTTAAGTGATAAAACATTAAAGAGTCAGCACAATGAGCTGATGAATATGGTTACTATTCTGTTACCATGGAGCAATATAATGAGGTCCTCAATCCTGTGATGACAGCACCATAAAATTACAACTGAGAGCCAACAAGGACAAAATACATTGAATAGTGAACATCCGTACTGGTGCAGACTTAGGAATGAGAGCTGCCATTGGTTCTGCAGGGGGGCAAGTCCAGTAGATTGATACTGTGGACCCTAACACTGCAGTCTAATGGTGCAACTGTCACGAGATCTGTACATCTGCATTTTCTCTGAGAGCTCTAACTTCTGCACACCTCCTAAATGCATTCTGCTTAACAGCCTTTGCCGTTAACTTTGTTGTTGCTATTGCTGACGACTCTTCAAGATCAGTCTGTTCACCCAGCTATCAAATTACTAAGAAAAATCTTTGTCCTGATGTGACCATGTGTACTGTAGAAAAAATTTTGTATCTGACATTGCAACTACATGTGTATTGTATAAAAATGTTTGTGTTGAAGGTATTACATGTGTATTGTATAAAAATGTTTGTGCTGAAGTTATTACATGTGTACTGTATAAAGATGTTTGTGTTGAAGTTATTACGCATGTATTGTATAACAATGTTTGGGCTGAAGTGGTTATTACATGTGTATTACTGACAAATCTGTGCGCTAAAGTTATGACTACTTGATTTAGGGGAAATAAGTGCTACTTTGCTTAGTTCTGTACGATCTCTACAGTGAAGCAGAGCTGTGAGTAAAAAAGGATTTGGGGACCAGTTGACTTATTTGATAAAAATAAATATACTATCAATAAATACCTATAGATTTGTAATTGTAGTTCTTCTGTTCTCATAGGTGTTCTTGCTTTCCACACATTTAGACCATCAGATGCACAGACAGGGACTAATGACAGAGGTGTTTTGATCTACATTATTCAGTAAATATACCTCAAGGTTGGTTAAACAGGATAATACACTGGAGTTCATCCATGTCCAGATAACCATAGAAAAAGAGTCTCTTACCACATCTCAGCAAACTATACATCACCATCTATGTCTCAAGAATCCCACAGCTCTTTCCTAGACCTACTGGAGGCACTCTCCATTCAACCAAGCACTCTATTCATTGGAGACTTTAACTACCCCTCTATAGATTGGGAAACAAACTCTCAAAACTTAACCTATCTCCCCCATCAATAAACTGGTTCTCCAGCTACTTATCCAACAGATATCAAGCAGTAAAATGGAAAAAAGGCAACCTCCTCATTCCTTAACACCCCAACTGGAGTCCCCCAAGGCTCCATATTAGGTCCACTCCTCTTCAACATATTCATAAATGATTTCCACAAGGCAATCCCCTTTTCCAACATCATCCAATATGCAGATGATTCTACCATTATCTGCACTGCCACATCTATCCCAACACTCCTAACGCTAACTCAGGATGCTTTTTCTACCACTGAACAATGGATGAAAACAAATCACCTAGCACTCAATGCCTCTAAAACCAAATTAATGATATTCACCCCCACTAAAGTCAACACTTTTAATACAAAGACATTCTCTATCAACAGTGAAAATAACACTCAGCTAGAAATGGTGACAGAGACAAAATTGCTAGGAGTCCAAATTGATAACCAACTAAAATTCAACTCCCATCTACAAATAAATATCAAAAAAACCCATCAAAAACTAGGGATGCTCTATCGACAAAATCACTATCTTACAACAGCCACTAAAATCACTCTCTCTACTTCCTTCTTAATTCCATCCCTTCTCTACGGAGCTCCACTTCTAACTAATCTACAAACCTCCCTGAAAACACAACTTTCCTCCTGCTACAACAAAATTGCAAAATTCGCTACCAGCCAAAAGTCCTCAACCCACCACTGTTCCTCTCTCCAACAATTAAAATGGCTAGAACTACCCAGTCATCTCACCTATACTCAACTATACCTTGCACATAAGCTTATTCTCAACCCCTCCCTCTGTCCCTCCCTGTCTTCTGTATTTAAAATGCACAGACCTGACAGAATATTAAGGTCTAACAACCAAAATCTATTAGAAGTGTATAAACCAACCCGTCCCCCTGGCAAATACCTTCTATCACATGGCCTAGCTCGACTCTGGAACTCTCTACCTCCATCTATCCGTATCACCTCTAACCATTTTATTTTCAAAAAATCTCTTCACTCACATCTTCTATCTCAGTGGGAATGCTCTTGCTCCCACCCCTCATAACTAATACTGGGTATTTCCTTTCTCCTACTTATACCCTTGATTTCACTCTAACATTTCTCCTAACTCTTATATTATTATTACTATAGTATTTGCAAGAATATACTACACTATACCTCATAAGTGTAGGACTCTTAATATGTAATGACTTCTTAGTTTTAATTGTAAAATCCTGTTTAATCTGCCTCTCATATAAGTTTTAACTCTTGCTGTATTAATTGTAATTGTTTGTTTATTATCTGTATTGTCTACTCACATTTTTTACATTGTCTAAACATGTCTAAGAACCTATTGTAACCTAAAATGTCTGGAGCTTTTCTCCCCAGGACTCCATTGAAAACGGGTTCATCTTGGCCCAATGGACTATCCTGGTAAACCAACTGCAAATAAATAAATAAATAAATAAATAAATACTGCCAACAACTTGGAAGTGTAAAGTTTTCTGGACTTTAACACAAATTTCTTTGATCAGTTAGTGCACACTTCAGAGGTTCAAGCATACTGGACCTTGTTCTTACCAGTATGGGAGAGAGCTACCCCCCCCCCCCATGGTGTCAAGTCCTCACTGGTGAGATCAGATAACAGAGATGTCTCATTTGCAATAAAAAAAAAATCAAACCGGAAAGCCCAGCAAAACCTGTTAAAGTTAGAACTATTCTAAAGGAAACTACATCCAATTATGCTACAGTTTGTCAAAATTCAATGCCACATCCAAACTAGAGTTCACAATAGCCTATGCAGAATTACTGACAGAAACACTTTATGAACATGAAAATTACTGCATAGAGGCTGCTGCACCTACCAGAAGTAAGCACAAAACAAACCACTCATAACAAAAGGAAAAAGCTCATGATTAGAAAGAGCAACTCTCATAACTACAACAGCTCACTAATAAAACTAAACAGGAAACTAAGAGGACTAATTAAATCTAATAAGGCCAATTTCAGGGATCAAGATAGCTTCTCAGGCTAAGGACAATCACAAGCTTTCTACAGCTATGTCTGAAATCTCAAAGGTAACATGCAACAGTGTGCTGAACTAGTGGTAAATGGTACCAGCTTCAATGAGCAGAGTGACATAGCGAATCTGCTTGCCGACAAATTCAGCTCAAACTTTACCCCCCCTCCACCACCCCTTGTGAAATTCTACAAGCATAAACCCCCCAACTATCAGTAGGGAGCAGGTCATAGCAGTGTTCACTTAGGCTGAAACACAGCCTTAGCTGAGCCTCCTAATAGCCTGAAATATGACCTATCAGGACTTGAGCCAGTTTTCAACTATAGCCTCAAAACAGGCTATATACCAAGTGTATTGAGGGTTGCAATGGTCATCTCCCTTCACAAGGGTGGACTATCATCTGACCCCAGAAACTACATACTCATTAGTCTGACTAGTCTATTATACAAGGCCATAGAATGAATCATGGAAATGATCAAACATATTGGCAACCCACAGACAATGGACCCATCCCAGTTCGGTTTTGTCAAAGGAAGGTCGTGCCTACTTAACCCGGTAGACTTCTTTGAGAAGGTAAGCAAGGGAATAAAGAGAAAATGGTGCCTACTGCCTACCTAGACCTTGTTAAGGCATTCCACAGTACCTTACTCATATATTCTGAATAAACTTATTGAACTACGAATAAATCCCTACACAACTCGCTGGATTACCAGCTGGTTCACAGATATGACCTAAGAACTCAGGACTGGTGAGGCCACCTCCACTAACAGGCAGGTCACCAGTGGAGTGAACAGAGCTCTGTGCTGGACCCACTCCTGTTTGGCATCTATTTCTCAGACCAAGGCCAATGTCAATGGCCTCCAGTTTACAAAGTTTGTAGAGAACTGCAAATTATATCATAAATTCCATGACAATAACATCCTGCAAGAAGGTCAGATACAGACACATGACTGATGCCAAGGCCATAGATTAAAATTTAATGCAAAGAAGTGCATTATAGTGCCTTTTGGGAAAACATCTACCCAGACAAATTATTCCATTTATAAAATATTCTTAAGAGTTGACCTGGTAGTTACAGATCTGGGAACATAGTAATCTGGCCTTTTATCAACACGTAGCCAAGGTAGTAAGAAAATAATTTTATGTTGCCCAACTTATAAGTAAGGGTATGACATCCAGGTCCAAGGAAGTTACAGTACCACTCTACTCATCCCTTATCAGACTCATCATTGAGTACAATGCTCCCTTAGGCATGTATCTGACTAGGCATGCAACAGCTAAAATGGACACAGAGGTTCCTCACCAACAGAACTCAGGTATTAACACACTGTCCTCTACAGATCACCTTAGAGTCCTGTCACTATACTCAGTCTCCTACAGGTTGTTGAAAGGAGGTCCCTGCTTGACATATAAAGCATCCTTAGATCCAGCATTGATGGACCTTTTGTACATCTGTAAAATGAGCAGTACCAGGAACACTAGATCCAGGGATTTGAACTTTGCTTGTGACTTAAACAGAACATGCTGGTGAGACAGATATGTGAATCAAAGAATCCCCATGCTCGGGAATATGTTCCCCATCCATGTGAAGCACAGTCCCTCCTTAACCCTATTCAAATGTAAGGTTTTGACCACTGAATGGGGAATTGCAAATTCATCCCCATGCTAACAGTAAACATTCCCTAACTAAACTTGGATGGGTAATCATGAATTCATCTCTCGGCAGACCCCAATGTCTCTTACAGACTGAGGCCAGCAGTAGACATTCCTTAAATAATACACCCCCCACATAACTTTTTAGCAGCTGCCTAACTTATATGCTCTGCCTAACAAAGTATCCCCTTAATTACTGCACACATTACCAGAGATGCAACTGGATTGGGTTAAGTTTCTAGGCTTATAAAAGTCCTGGTGATTATTTGCCTAAGATATACCTATGAACCTATGATCAAATAAAAACAATGTTTGCAGCTTTAGCACTTCACAAAACCAACAATGGATTCAAAATCAGTCTGGCTGCAAGTAAGCACAACTAGTGGAAAATTCCAAAACACAATTGCAGCCCCCACACTTAAAACACCATATACTAAAGTCCGTAAACATTCATGTAATGTCTATCCACTGCATTATATTACGGAAGATATTCAAATCATAAACCTATCAAATCCAGAAATGATCAATAAGTAGGAGCTACAGTATGATTTACGTACAAACAGTAACAAATCATCTTGTCAAAAAGAAATACAGTAGAGAAGTGCTTTCAGAATTTATGTGTGTGAATGTCTCCAAAGTGCAACTCACACCACACAGTTACAGAGCAACATTAAGAGTAAATACACTTCAAAGACTTACACTGCATTTATCTTTACACTGTCACTATGAATGGTTTGCTCCCATTTTACATAATGCTGTCATTTTTACATGATAGGCATTTCAGATTCCAACTTAAGATACACTTCTGAAGAAGTTCATGGCATACAAAAGCACTTACAAGTCACTTTGTTTACTTAATAGTGGTTTATGCTATTTTTCTTTTAAATCACACTTCCTCAACTCTGTTTTGTTCCTGTATCATTGCGAACAACAATGTTTATAGATCAGCGATTCCAGAGCTCATTAAAAATGCATATGACCATAACATACCCCAACGATGATTTTTGAATCCAAGGCAAACTATATTCATTCAGTTGTGCTACACTCTCAAAATTTGGAAGAAAGGGAGGTGCAAAGTGTAACTTTGTCATCTTTCTGCTACGTATCTTCCTACATTTTCCAGACACAGTACTCTTCAAAATGCTTAAGAATTAACACTTCACCTTCTCAAATGCCAAGACTGTTTCAGGAACATTTAGGAAAGATAACACAATCAGCTGATCCCCAAATATCTGGAATTACTCTGAAGATAGTTTTGGCAGAGTCCATCTTTAGCTGGCTTCCGTGGAATACTTGATAAATACAGCCTTTATCAAGGAGGGATGATTTCAATAATTTATGCAGTTCTAGTTCCATTTTCTGTATGCTGAACTGTCTACTAATTGTTTGAATTGTTTTATTTGTTTGGCCCTTAATTTAGTTCATTTGTATATAGTGTTTTGGGGAAAAAAATTAATAAACTTTAAGCATATAACGTAGACAACCCTACTGTCTGAACCTTTCTCCAATCATTTTGAGAGAAGTGAAAACAACATTCTTTTGGTTCAGCCTAGGAAACATTCTTGTACAACTAATAAATTGTTTCAGGTTCAAAATCTCATACAATATGCTGCTCAGAAGGTAGACAGCCAACATTCTCACAGACCTCGTAAAACAACTTCCACAGCATATTACATGATCGGTTTGATTTGCTGGTCATAACGACAAACAAATGGCAATGCTTTTGACCCGTCAGTTGAGGACAACAAGGCATGAATGGTAGAAAACTGGCAACACATTTTCCTTATAATGAAACATACCACCCATTAACCATAGCGAGTTGCTGTACAAATCCACTGTTATTTTGCTGTCTAGTCAGTAATCCAACTGTATAACTTATAATGGCTTCAATGAATAATTTATTTACTTATTTATCATTTGTTTACCAGGAAAGTATGACTGGTACAGCGCCCATTTTCAGTGGAGGCCTGGGCAGAAATGCCCGAGACACACATCTTTGGAATGTGGGAGGAAACCGGAGTACCAGGAGGAAATCCACTCAAATGCAGGGAGGACATGAAGACTCCACATAAAAAGGCCACCCCATCAGAGAATCGAACAGGGGAACCTCTTGCTGTGAGGCAACAACACTAACCGCTGCACTGCTGCTCTGCCCGAATGGTGAAATTCATCACACTTCACACTTCACACTTCAGACACTGACATACAACTCAATCACAATACTGCAAGGAAATAATATCATCTACTATTTTTATTATTAATAATTTGCACCAAATGCCATAGTGCTTTTCACCAACTGCACAAGAATATCATGCGACTTCTCTATACATAATTTAATGTCTGCCTGTACTGCAAATCCCTCAACTTCAGCAGGGTCTGCTGCATGTATATGAGCACTGCACATCAACAATTCTTCACCATTCACAACAGACATAACAACTGCTCGACCATTACATTTAACTTTTATCTACATGCCCAGTGTCTTCATGTTCATATCCTGTTCCTTACTATATAGGTAGCCGTCAAGCTTTTAACATACCTATATATGTTGTCATTTTAACATTTTATATGCTACCAATAACTCCAAGAGCAGCAATAACATGTAAATTGTTAGGAGATGACACTGTATCAACACAATCATACTAAACAATTCTTATGTTTTGAGCTGGACTACCCATCAGACTAAACCAACCAAACACAAACTATACATTCATGAGAACATTAGCCCACACTCACTTTACTTTTTGATACCGTCATATTATGACCATTTTGCAAACAGTAATTTATCAGATGACCATTTCACAATCTGCATGCAACTAACAGACAGATGGAGAGACAAACTTCATAATCTGCATGCAACTAACAGACGGATAGACAAACACACACACACACACACACACACACACACACAATTATAGATATCTATATAGATCTACTTTTTAATACCGAAATTTCATAAGATCGAAGACCAAAATACAGACACCGGAAAGCCAAAATTTGAAAATACTGAAAGTGCAAAATACCGAACTCAAATGCACAAACCGCACATACAACCCACTTCAGCAAAGCAGTACTATACAAAAAAAAAAAAAAAAACACAACACTATATACCTCAAAACACAAACAAGAACTCTTTACAACATTAATTAACTACCAACTTACCTTCCCTCAGCAAAACTGACTATTTAAAACCAAACTAAGTGGGGGGCTATGCCCCCCCCCACACCCAGACCATGGGGGGGTTGTGCCCCCCACACCCCACTAATTATATATACCAACTCTGGGATCACACTATAAATGGGGAAAAGTGCATATACCACTTTTTTTTTTACCTTATAGTACGGCACACACATCCACTACTGCAAGGAGCATATGAAACATCCGCCATATTTGCTCACATACTTCCTATACAAATTTAAAGGGACATACATCATTTACAAACACTAACTACAGCTTTCCTATGGCATTATCAGTATTACGATATTGGCAGTTTAAATTTCAGTCTTCTAACACTCCGCATTCTGAACTTGCAGTATTTTGACCTTTGATCTTTTGCACTTTCAGTATTTTAAGATTTCGGCTTTTCGGTCTTGGTATTTTGGTCTTTGATCTTATGAGATTTCAGTATTTAAAAGTACATCCATATTATATATATATATATATATATATATATATATATATATATATATATATATATATATATATATATACACACACACACACACACACACACACACACAGACACACACACACACACACACACACATACACACACACACACACTTGTGTATGTATGCATGTATATTAGACAGATAAAAAGATACATAAATAAATATATAGATACATGCATGTATACATAAATAGACTAGACTAACTCAATACAAAAAAATATAAGCTAATGGGTTGATGTTTTTTGTAAAAAATATTTATTTCTTACCTGTACTATAATAAGCTTAAAGCGAATGGGTGTGTTATCTGGAAACTCCTCTCCAAAACATAATGTTACAACTGAATCTGGGAACTGACAATGATTATTGCGGTATGTCTGAAGCTCTGTAAAAAACATAATATTAGATGGAATTTTCAAACACACATATGTAATTACATATATTTGATATTTTTTACCTTCAACAAATCTAATCAAGCCATATCAGCACAAAACAAACTCTGGATTTAAATCAACTGCTAATAAAGGGTTGACTGTACACTGCATGACTTACTTTCTTGGGTGTTTCAATTATAGTACCTACCAATTCGCTTTCAAGTATTTTAGGGTCGATGATGGATATGATTTACAATACTGACTGACTGCTTCAACAACAAGCTTTCTCCCTGTGAAAGTGTAGAAATAAAAGGCCTAAATAGTATTCCATGCTGTCACAAACTCCCCATACAGGGGGTTTCACCCTTGTACCTTCTTACTTATAATAATCACATCTGCAGTCATGCAAAATTGGGACAGTTTAGCACTGGTTGTAGAAACAGGCTGCCAGTGAAACTATCTGTTTAAGACTCAAGTATTTACTGTCATTATCGAATACTGTACACTCAACTTCTGAGACTTTGATACAAATGCTGTGCTTACAAAGACACCTAACATAAGAAAAATCCATACATACACACACGCACATACACTCACATGTGTGTGTGTGTTTTTTTTCTTTTTATCTAGTCTTTGATAATTAGATTAGTCATTCGTGTCTTTGATTCACTCAGTATTACTGATATGGTCAACTGGCATGATTATGTGTAAACAATATGATAGTGGCAGCTGTAAGAATCATACTCAGATATATCTGATTTTATTTGTTTACAATGTATTAACTGCTTAGGACCAATGCGTACTTCAATGTATTTTCAAGAATGTTTCTGTCTAATAATAACATAAGAAAATTTGGTCATGTTTGAGAAAATACACAGCAAAAGGTGAAGCACTTAATGCACTTTACTGGGGAACACCTAAACCACTCTTGTGGACTTAAAAACTGATACAGGTAGAAGTCACAAGTGCAACTTATTTTGGTTTAACTATCTTATGAGCTGGTACTGTGTCAAGGTAAGTTTTCATTTATCTTTTCTATCAAGGGAAAGCTGCCATTTTCTCATTCCTCACAGTTCCCTAGTTTGCCATATAATTGAAATTCTTTTTTTTATGTTCATTCATGCAGTCCGATATGTTTGGCAGCGCTTGAACATTAATGAATCTGTAATGGTAATGGAGAAGGTTGTTAACAGCACTACTCAGTTTTCCATTCCACACAACGTCAACTGCTCCTTCTGCAATTTAACCACCATCTTTAAGTTGCACTTTGTTGTTGTTTGTCTTTTCCCGGTTAGGGGTCGACACAGCCGAACTCTGGTCTGCTAATGATTGGCAGTCAATTTTTATGGTGCCAAGTTGCCAGCCCGACGCCCAACCTTCATCAAAGGCACACCCATTCATGCATGTCTTTCATAGGCCACTCGACCACGGGGAGGACATGCAGACTCCACACAGAAGGCACTCCAGCTGAGAATCAAACAGGTGAACCTCTTGCTGTGAGGCAGCAACGCTACCACTGTACCAGCATTGCACTTTACAAAACCAAATCTCCCAAACAGTAACTCTCATTTATACTCTAACCCTCAATATAAATCTGATTTTGCCTTGTTACTTCTGCATGGCATTATAATTCCTTTCAATACATATGAAACATGAGAATGAATGATGCCTTTCCATTATACAGACAAAGGGAATCCTAAAAAGCCAGTCTGTGACTAGGAAGTTACTGCAAGACCAACTGGGATTAACTGTTGCAGATCTCTACACCTTTGTGTTTCTTAGCAAAGCATGTATGGCATAAGATTTGGGGTAACACTCAAGACAAAACTCTTACCAATAAAAGCCACTGCATTCTGCATTCCATGTAACACACAGGGTGAACTTTTTGTTTTATGGCTAGGCATGACAATATCTTGTAAAATTTCTCTCATTGTTGCTCTCTCTCTCCCTCTCACACAGATACACATACACACACGCACACGCACACACAGTCTTTCTCTAAGGTGTAGTTGTCCTACTAGGATCCGAGCTGAGCTGGCATTTTCCAAATGTCTTTTTTTTTTAGCAAATAAATACATGCTATATTTTCCTTTCTATGGACAAGTGTATTATTTAACTGCAATATCTAGGACCTAGTAGATATTTAAGCACTGCATCTAACTTTAGTAACTTAAGCCAAGATGAATGGTGCCAGCTAGTCTGAAGGCTCAAGTAACTGCAAAATCAGTGTTGATCAAATAAAAGGTATTACAGCAAGTCTATGTTCCAGAGTCTTTGTGGAATCATGACATGGACAATCAAGAACTTAAGGGACAAGACACTCACAAAAAGGATTAAACAAAATATGCAAGTAAAGCACTTTGTATGCACACACACACACACACACACACACACACACACACACACACACACACACACACACACACACACACACACACACACACACACTCTCTCTGGGTCTACTTTAATTAAACTAAAGCGGAATCCGTTGAATACGAATCCGTCGACACAAACAGCAAAATGGAATAACGTTGAACACGCAAAACCGTGAAATTTAAATATCGAAACCGCAATAGTCGGCCAACCCCACTGCCCGTAGCATACTACCTACACAAACACAACAACAAAAAACACATACATACACTAACCAAAACCCTGCTACTAACCCTAAATTAAAGCACCAAAACCCCACTTGTAACCCTACACTAAACCCCACATACACAACTATCTATGCACTACCCTTAACCCCTCCCTAACCCTAAGGTCAGTAACTACCGCACACTTACCCTACAGAACTATACCCACACAAAGTAAATATTCCACACACATAACACTTAACAAAACCTTACATACATTACGTATCTATCCCCTTACCTTAACCCGCACCCTAACCCTAAGGTCTGTAGCTATCGCACACTTACCTTACAGAGCTATACCACAGACGGGTCAACTATGACAATTCGTCATTTCTGATTTCGCTATTTAGTGCATTCGACATTTCCGCGTTTCGCTGTTTATGTCGATGGATTCGTATTCGACAGATTCCTCTTTCATTTAATTAAAGTAGACCATTCTCTCTCTCTTTATCAAGCGGTCATTTTGCTGCAGAATGTTTGCATTCTTCTTCTATAATGCTTGGCATGATTTACAAACTGTTATGAAGAGTTCCAACACATGACTCATACATAAACAATTTGTGTTAAGATGTATCGCTGTACAAGTACCCATCCTTCAGCAATGCTTAAAATCCCCGCATCTGCACTTACTATTACACCTCTTCCAGTGGTATCCACTGCACCTCCATAAAAGTGTTTTGGTATTGCTTAACAGCACTAGTCATGAGCTTCCCCCTACCATGACCTGTTCTGCTACCTTATTCTCACCAGTCACCTCCATAGAACAAGTTTCTTTCATTAATTCTACTGATCTGTTACCTCATCAGCAAAGTATTAAGAACCAACTTCAGGGAGGAGGGATTGGAAAACTGCAAAGTTTTACTGTTTAAAATACATCCTCCTTAAACATTTCTAGGAGTATGAAAATTAGCTAGGTAAATATGAATAGCTGTATGTCATTTTATCATGTGCAGCCTTAAACAAAGTGGCTAAGACATAAAATTGTTTCAGCACTGCATACTGTAATGAAATAATGAAGTGTGAAACACAGCTATAAAGCTACATTTAACTGCCCTAATAAGGCTGAACATTGTTAAGGAGATATAATTAATTTTAGGAAATGCAATACGTTATATAAAATTCCAAGGCAAAACTCCAACCTACTAAAAGTGTCTGTGTTTCTTTGAATCACTTCAGTACTATTTAAAAACCTCAGAGTAAAAACACATCACGCAAGCAATAATGCCCTCCAGGGTGTGTGTTAATGTGTAATTAATGCCCGTCCATGGGTGTTATGGAGGTCCGACGCCGCAAGAGGAGGGCCTCTACACCCCTGGAAGGGCATTAATTACACATTAACATGCACCCTGGAGGGCATTATTGTGCTTAGACAATGGGCTCACTGTAAAATTGTTGTGTTTTACTTACTTAATTTTTTTTTAACTACTATATTACTTTCTATATATTTTTTATATAAAAATAGTTCCTCCTCCTATTGTTTCAAACTTGCTGTACTATATGTTAATGGTGTTGGAGGAAGCATTTTACATCAAATATATATAAAAATATAGTGCTTAAAAAAAAAATAAGCAAATGAAACAACAATTTTACATACAGCCCATTCTATCTCTCTCTCCCATACACACACACACAGTCTCTTCTGCTTTCATACACATACATATACACACACATTCTCCTCTGCTTTCATACACACATTCACTCACACAAGATCTGTCTCACCTTCTCTTTCTCAATCTCTCAGTCTCGAGCTGCTTTCATACACACATTCAGTCTCACTCTCTCTCGGTCTCCTCTGCTTACATAAATGCATTCACTTACACATCACTCTCACTTTCTCTCACTCTCTCTCTCTCTCTTTCTCTCTCTCTCTCTTTTTCTTGCTAACACACACAACACAACACAACACACACATCGTTCTCTCTTACATACATGAATACACCCTTACATACATGCATACACCCTCACACACACATGCACGCTGCATTTTTTTTCCTCTTTTTATTTTACAATTGCTAAACAGCAAAAGCGCTGCTTAGCGAGTGTGAAATAACGTCTCGCTCCCTCTCACTGACATGCATGCAGACACACACACACAGACACAGACACACACACTTACACTTACTTTTTTGTCTCTCTATATTTTACACTAGCTAAACAGCAAAAATGCTGCTTAGCGAGTGTAAAATAATGGCAGCCATTCCGTTTCCTCAGTCCGAGCTCCACGGCGGCTTGATAGGCTGCCGTGAAGTGGTGGATTTGTTTTTCACCAGGCATTACTTGTAGATTAATACCCTCCTGGAGAATGCTCGTTCTCCAATCAGGGTAATGATGTATAGTTTACCCACTGTCTGAACTACATTAAATAGCACTACAGTTGTTTATACTGTCTGTAGAGATATTATTTTTTGGTTCCTAAATGACACAAAAGCAAAAAAAAAAAAAAAACCAGATGTTGCACACTTAGTCAATGTTTCCCACCTCATGAACTCACTCAGCAGAAATATGAAAAACATACTCATCCATATACACGGCAAATAGAAAAAAAAGTATTTTACATGGGAGGGCAGAGGATCCCACATCCCATCTGCAGGGGACATGCCACCCACACTTCTTCTAAACGGGTATCAAACTTTTCTAAGAAAAAAAAATGCCCGCAATAGTCTCTTCACAACAACATGTCAATCAGCTCAGCTCAATGATAATACACAGCACTCAGCAACACAATCATCATAACCTTATCATGAAATGGACATGTCCCCAACCAGACGGGTCAGGTGTATACTACTGGTTACTTCTGCTCACACACTCGCATACTACTGGTTAGTCTGACCTATTGACAAAGACACACACACACACACACACACACACACACACACACACACACAAAAATGTATGTATGACATATCATATCAAGTTTTTGGAAGCTTGAAATTCATATGGTTGAGACCATATGATCACGTTTTCAAAAATTCAAATGCGAAAATAAGATCTACAGTTATGCAGGGAGGGCAAGACCCCCCCCTGTCCCCCCACACCCCTCCAAGATCACACTACAATGTGGAAAAAGATAAATTCCCTGTTAAAGAATGTCTACGTAGATCATGGTACAGTGAGATCACCTTTTCCCCACTGTAGTGAAATCTCCGATTTGGTACACATAATTTGCAGGGGGGGGGCATAAATGTAGATTTTTTTCCCTTAACATTTCAGTTTTTGGAAACTCGATGGTATGGTCTTTTCTAAAAACTTCATAATATAAACATATAATTATACTATAAACTGTCAGCTATTACACTGCAGACACTTATTTAACAAACTAGCAGCACCTGAAGTTGTAAAATGAATTTAACAATATGCATGTGATCCAAAAAGTAAAGCTTACAGCTTTATATTATGCATCTGTCAAAAATTGCTCCACAATCATTACCTTTACCTTTCAAAAAAAAAACACAACATCACTACACAGCAATTACTGCACAGAACCCTTACCATCTAGTGCAAGCAAAGTAACACCAAAATGTTCTGCTGTGAAAAAGCTCGATTTGTAAATTGCTACAGACAAATGTCACCATACACCATCTTACAGAGAACAAAAATAATCAGCAACTTTCTATGTCTTATGCCATTTATCTGACTTTGCAACCTGTCAGCAAATTAGACATCCTAAAAATGTATTTACATGGGGGATCCACCTCCACACCCCTTACTTATATATAGCAATTCCATGGTCCCACAGGCATAACCAAAGCAAGAATACCACCTTGGAGCTATAGTCACTCAAAAGTGAGACATGAGTTGACTGTAGCAAACATCAGTTAACCAAACAAGCTGACAAGTTGTACCACTGATAATATGTATTGCAACAGTAAGCATAAACACAAGCGTATACCCACAGATATGCAGCGGTTAGCATTGTCACCTCATAGCAACAGGTTCTCTGGTTCGATTCTCGGCTGGGGTGTCTTCTGTGCAGACTCTGCATGTCCTCCCTGTGGTCACATGGGTTTCCTCCGGGTACTCCCGTTTCCTCCCACATTCCAAAGATATGCAGTAGGTGGATTGGCCACTCTAAATTGGCCATAGGTGAGAATGTGTGCGCAAATGTGTGATGCGAATGAACTACTGCAGTAGGGCTAGCCACTGGGCAGTGTAAACCTTGGCTTGAGATGATTGTCACTGCAGAAATGACACCCCGACCCCATGTGCAAAAAGGGAAAAAAAGAGGACGAGGATGGATGGATATATATTAGGTTTACCATCACAATCTCTCACGACAGTTGCGTGAACCTTGGAAGGTCAAATGTCACAGTTCCAAGGTTTCTTAATGTTGATTCATAAATGTTTGAATCCATACCAGTGTGCATTCACGCTTGTGGGTTCCAAGTTTTGATTGGAGATCATGAAATTTACCCTTTTCCTCACTGTAGTGTGATTTATATAATTAGCAGGGGGTGTGGTCCCCCTGCAAAACGTTAGTAGGAAGTCACCAGAAGTCCAGGTATGTTGGGTAATGTTGATAATGATCAACTTATTTACATTACCACCTTTGATCAGTCGGTTTGGATTTTCCAACTTTTTGTGGGGGTAAGTAACTACTCGCACAAATGTGTTGCGAGGTTTTGATAGTAAACTATATATATATATATATATATATATATATATATATATATATATATATATATAGGTTTACTATCAGAATTGCGAATGTCACTCGGTCGAACGTTGTATAGTCGAACGCATATGGTCGGAAACACAAATGTCGAAGACAGTATAATCAATCGGGAACGGTTTTACCATGGGTCGAGGTAGGTGTACAGTATAATACCCTACTACAAACATCCTCCCTACCTCAACCCATGGTAAAACCGTTCCTCGATTGATTATACTGCCTTCGACATTTGTGTTTCCAACCATATGCGTTCGACTATACAACGTTCGACCGAGTGACGTTCGCAATTCTGATAGTAAACCAGACTATATATATATATATATATATATATATATATATATATATATATATATATATATATATCTATTGCATATTTATATAGATATGCTGTACATACACGTACATACATGCACCCCACACGCACACACACACATACATGCACACACACACACGCACACACACACGCACACGCACACACACACACACACACACGCACACACAACATGCACATATATAGGGTTATTGTAAAAGAGTCATTGTCTGCTTGGTTAAGTCATGTTTAATCTAAAAAAGAATGTCTAAAAAATGTTATGCACTCACCATAACGTTCCATGTTTGTAGTCAATCTCGGCCTTCATTCTTACACATGGGTTCAAAGCCGGTTCTCGTCTCCGACTCGACCTATTTACAAGCTCAAAGTCTTCTACTTGGCTCTTGGCTATGTAGGTATCCCATGGTGCACCAGTACAATCCCCAGATCTTGTTTGCTGCTAACTAAGAGAAAAAAATAACAAACCATACAGAAAGAACCCAATAATAAAAGGTGTCCAGTGAATAATAATAATAACAATAATTTTCTGTCTCCAGATACTTCCAAGATGGGGGTAGGAGGGTGGGTTTGTAAGAATGAAGGGCAGGATGGACTACAAACATGGAAAGTTACGGTGAGTACATAACTTCTTTATGTTCTGTAGTCCTATCTCGCCTTCATTCTTACATATGGGACAGCGTCCCTAGCACCTTATTCTTGGGTGGCTCAAGGAAAAATACTCCTGAGTACCATGGAACCAAAGGATGCTCTACCCCTAGAGGTTAAATCCAATTTGTAATGAGTAACAAATGTGTGAGGGGTAGCTCAAGTTGCTGCTGCACAGATATTATCAATTGGGACCCTGGCTTGAAAGGCTGCAGAGGTAGACTGAGATCTCATAGAATGAGCCTTAATTTTGAAAGGTAAAGGCTTACCATCAGAAGCATAAATGTAAGCTATACAGCTAGAGATCCAGTTTGAGAGGGTCACTTTGGAAACTGGAAGACCTAATCTGGACTCTAAGAAGGAAATAAATAATTGGTCTGACTTCCTTAGTCCGGTGCAAATAAAAACGTAATTGCCTATGAACATCCATTTGATGAAACCTGTATTCTACTTCATTGGAATGATTAGGGAAGAACACCAGGAGTTCTACGGATTGGTTCAAAGTGGTATGGGAACAGACCTTGAGGACAAAGGATGGATTAGTACGAAGAGATACTCTGTCTTTGTGAAATATCACATAAGGGGGTTTGACAGACAATACTTGTAACTCTGACACTCGTCTAGCAGATGTGATTGCTACCAGAAACAAAGTTTTCCAAGACAGAAATTTCAAAAGCGATGAATGAGAAGGCTCAAAGGGTTGGGACGTTAATTTGGAAAGCACAAAATTCAAGTCTCATGAAGCAACCAGTTCCTGAAATGGGGGTCTTAAAGTGGCATCTTTGAGGAAGGTTTTCCACAGCCTATGTGACATCAGATTAGAATCTTGTAGGCCTAGATGAAAATTAGAAATCACTGCCAATTGAACCCTGATTGTGGCAGCCACAGATCCCTGGTGGAAAAGTTAAGACAAAAATTCAAAAACCACCAGAATGGAAGTGGTATAAGGGTCAACATTCTTTTTCTCAGCCCAGATAGAGAACCTCCTCGATTTACTGGAATTTAAATTCCTAGTGGAGGGTTTATGAGAGGACGTAAGGATATAAGTCACGGAGGGTGAGAAGTCATGAAGCCTGACTAGGGATGGAACTGGAGCAACCAAGCTGTCAAACTGAGGCTGTGTAAGGTGGGGTGAAATGAACCTGACCTGTGCGTCAAGAGATCCAGCACTGGGTCCAGAATCCATGGATCATCTAGGAGATGATGCCCGAGAAAGGGGAACCAAACCTGTCAAGGCCAGTAAAGAGCAATGATGATCAGTTTGCTTCCCAGCTGTTTCCCTTTCTGAATCACCTTGGATATGAGAGGAAAAGGAGGGAAAGCATAAAGGAGACCCAGAGGCCAATCGTGAACAAGTGCATCTCTCTATGACTCCCCCAGAGGGGGGATGAGGGAGAAATAACGCTTGCATTTGGCATTGATTGGGCTGGCAAAGAGATCGCAGCAAGGCTGTCCCCATCTGCGGAAAATCTGCTCCGCTATTTCCTGTTTCAGCGACCACTCATGAGGCATCAAAATTGCCCGACTGAGTTTGTCGGCTATCACGTTGGTTGTCCCCGGGATGTGCTCTGCTGCCAGAAAGTGCTGGGAAGATATCTCCCATTTCCAAACTCGAATGGCCTCTCGACAGAGAGGGTATGATCTGGTTCCACCTTGTTTGTTGATATGCCATACCACCGACATGTTGTCTGATTGTATTGCAATCGTCCCAAGAGGAAGAAGGTCGTGAAGTGCTTGCAATGCCAGGAACACTGCCCTCATCTCTAGAACATTGATATGCAGGTGAGCTTCGTAATCTTGCCATGTGCCTTGGACAGTCCTGCCTACAGAATGCCCCCCCACCCTATCTGTGAGGCATCTGCGGTCACAGTGGCAATGGGTTGGCAAGGGACAAATGGAATGCCCGTGGTTAACTGGTTGGGTTGAGTCCACCAAATGTGGTCCTTCTTGCAAGAGTCTGTCAGAGTTAAGGGTAGTTGTTGAAAGGACCACTAGGATGATACGGGCCACTGAAGAATCTGCATGTTTAGTCTGGCTAGCAGTACTAGTAGTATTGTAGAAGCCATGGTACCTAGAAGCTTCAAAACAGTCTTGGCCTTAACTTTTTGGAAGGTGAGAAGACAGTGAATTTGAAGAACCAGATTCTATGCCCTTTCTACTGGAAGACGAGCCAACATGGCTACTGTCTATTTCTGCGCCTATAAAAATCACAAATTGAGAGGGCAATAAGGCAGATTTTTCCTAACTGATAGTAATCCCCAACTGGGCACAAAGTTAAATAGTAGCGTCCCTACTCTGAAGAAGTAGATGCCTGGTGGGGGTGGTCAGGAGCTAGTCGTCCAGATATGGAAACACCTGGAATCCTCAACATCTCAGGTGAGCTGTCACTACTGCCATACACTTGGTGAACGCCCTGAGGGGTGTGGTGAAACCAAAGGGCAGAGCAAGAAACTGGTAGTAACTGGCTCCCAGACAGAAGCGTAGATGACTCCTCGATGCCCTGTCCATTTTTGTGGTAGCAAGCATCTTGGAGGTTTATTGAGCACATCCAAGTGTCTTTCCCTAGTAACAAATGTATAGACTGCAGTGTCACCATCCAGAACTTGTCCTTCTTTACAGATTCATTTAATTTGCTGAGGTCCAAGATGGGCTTCCAGTTCCCTGTATGTTTTGGCACTAAAAAGAGTTTGGAGTAAGTTCCGAATCCTATTTGTTCTGGGGGTATGGTTTGGAAGAATCTTTGTGCCAGCAACTTGTTGACCTCCACAGTTGCCTGATCCCTGTGACGGGGTGGAACATCCGGAATCCTCTTGGGAACATGAGGTGCCAGAGAAAAGGGTAAGGAATAACCTCTGGTGATAATTCTTTGTACCCATCTGTCTTGAGTGATACTTAGCTAGGTTTCCAGATACAAAGAAATGCAACCCCCGACTGGCTCCAGAGAAGCACAGTTGGGCCCTGCATCAGGAGTGCTGGTAAGGCCGGCTCCGAAACGAATCATAGCCTCCCTGGTTTTGTGGTCCGCCCCTGCCTCTAGGGTGATGTCTACCATTTCCTCCTCCTCCTCTGCCTCTGAAGGAGAAGTCACCCTGTGCATCCTGGAAAAACCTCTGGGACTGCTTGAATTACATTTTGCCACCTCTCTGACCCTAAGAGTATGGTCTAGAGGGACAGTAAAATGTACTTCCACGGCAGAGAACAGGATCTCTGTAATATGGGTGACCTTAATGTAGGGGAGACCGGTAAAGGATCCGTAGACTGGCTCCAATGTCTACTCTCAGTGGTCGGCTCCGCACTACCTGGTGCCGACATTGTAGCAACAATAGCAGTAGAACCCTCGATCAGCTCCAAACTCAGTGGTGCCGAGGAGGCAGTAGGTTTGTCAGATTTGGCAATTTTGAGAGACGGCTCTGATGTACAAGCCAGAGCCGGGGAGGGCCTCTTAGAAGATTTGGATTTCTCCTTTTTAGATCCATGAGATTAAGCTGAGGAGGAAGAGCTAGCCAGATCTTCCTCAAAAGAGGGCTTTAGGAGACCTTTTAATATGAGCTTATTTTTCCTCTACTGCAACACCCTGGCACTAAAAGAGTGACAAAATAAGCATGTTTTCTGTAAGTGGATGGCCCCAAGACATTATATGCAGTTACTGTGGCCATCCATTATAGACCTCTTTTGTGAGCATTTCACACACTTTTTAAAACCAGACGGCTTATGGTCCTTGACCTCCTTAGCCATCTCACAGAAGATTGCAATCAGACACACAGAGAAAAAAGGGAAAGTGGCAGGACTAGGTCCTCTAACTTAGATGGGCCTAGCCCTTAAAGTACCAGCAAAGACAACCATGAGGACTAGGTCCTCTAACTTAAACAGGCCTAGCCCTAGTAGAGAAAATAGGAAGGAAAATCTAGGTCCTCTAACTAAAACGGACCTAGAGGGAAAGGTACAGGAGATAAGTAAAGAGTCTCTCGCGCGCGCACACACACTCGAGAAGAAATACAATGTCTAATAAAGAGAATGAGGATTAAAACAAAACCCCGTTCTGGATGCCAATACCAATATAACTGCAAATACCAGCAAGCGGAAAACTCTGCATGCAAAGGTCTTTATTTCAATATAAGTGAGAAACTTATCTAAATATTGAGAAAATGCACACACAGTCTAAACCACGCGCAAAGGCACTTACAGCCACTAATATAAACAGTATCAGAACTAGGTGTGTGTGTGTGGTATATACATATATATATATAGATATATAGATATATATATATAGATATATAGATATATATATATAGATATATCAACAAACCCAGAGGAAAAAAACTGGCACACAGGATACAAAGAGAATGCTAAGGCCAACGGCCAACTGTTCTCAGAGAAACTTAACACAGGAAGCACTCTAGTAAATGCTAACTAACTACAAACACTACACTAACAGCTATATAAGGCTATCAAATATGAAAATAGCAGAAATATCCAAAAATAGAACAAAATGTGTTAGACTTAGCCATTGTCAAGAAACACATCCGAACTCGTCCACGCGGCAAACGAGATCTGGGGATTGTACTGGTGCACCATGGGATACCTACCTAGCCACGAGCCAACTAGAAGACTTTGAGCTTGTAAATAGGCCAAGTCGGAGCTGATTATCGGCTCCGAACCCATGTGTAAAAATGAAAGTGAGATAGGACTACAGAACATCACAAGTTGTCAACAGCAACAGCAAAAAACCAAGACTATAAAATTGTAAAAAAAACATGTTTTGTGGTGGGCACCTTCACACTGCCCGCTACTCAAGGATACCGACTGACATTGTATCACAGTGGAAGATAGGGCATACTTCCACTTCCGCTATTACAGTGATAATATGCCCTTTCTCCGCTACTGTGTGATCACAGAATTGGTATATTTAAGCAGCAGGGGGTGTTGAAGGTGCAGGTAATTTTCCCCCTGCAAATATTTTTTAAGATCTTTATGGACCTGGTTTGCTTAGTTGACAATCTGCAATTTGTGCTTATATTTATTTTAGATTAAACATGTGTCAACCAAAGAGGTGTTAACTACTTCACACACATACACACACACACATATATACATACATATACACACACACACGCACACACACACACACTTTCTTTGAATAACCCAAACATTGGCCTTCCAAACAACTTCAAAAGACTTAAAAAGCCCTACCACACATACTCTGAGAATGAACATCAGTACATGCAATTTTTACAATAAAAATAAAAACAAACATCATCATTTATTGTAGGTAGGAAAGCTACATGGTACCCCCCCCCCACACACCCCTTGTTAACCATATACAGTAATTCTAAGATTAAACAACATTTGGGAAAGAGCATCTTCTCCTGCCCCAAATGCAGTCGACTAAGCAGATGTTACAAAATTAATTTAGACCAAAGTGAGTCCACCCATTTATATATCTATCTATACATTTAAATTTTCTGTCCCCATCCAACTGTCCAAGTTACTTGAATTAGGTTAGGGAGGAACTCTTCTTCACATGGATGGGGAGCCTGTTCCAGAGACTGGGGTAATCTCTGGGATATATACTTCTCCCTCCAGCAGGTCCTACTTATATCACAGGCAAGGTTTAAGTCTTTAGAATGGTTAATTCTGGTGTGTTTGTTTTGTCGATATGCAGGAGGTCCAGGGTGGGAATTGGGTTAGGGAGGAACTCTTCTTCACATGGATGGGGAACCTGTTAAAGAGACTGGGGTAATCTCTGGGATATATACTTCTCCCTCTAGCAGGTCTTACTTATATCACAGGCAAGTTTATGTCTTTAGAATGGTTAATTCTGGTGTTTGTTTTGTGGATATGCAGGAGGTCCAGAGTGGGGTCTGACAATGCCCTGTATGCTAGGCATAGATCTCCTCTCAATAGCTGTAGGAGACAGATTACAGGAATAGGGCTTTAAGGTTGTCTTCATGGGACATGTTACTTATACCCTTTATTATTTTAGTGAGGAACCTCTATGGACTTTCCAATTGTTGGATATGCCTGGTTAGATACATACCAAAGGGGGCACTGTACATAATGATAGGTCTGATGAATGCCGAATGACTTTGTTGGACCTAGATGCCATACCTTTGTTTATAAATTGTGCAAAATAAAAACATGATGGTCAAAAGCTAGATTACTCTCTATATGTGTCCCTATGTCCCTGACTACTGGGCCAACTCTAAGGGGTGTGTTGTCAATATGATAGCTGCCAGGGGTGGATAACTTCTTGGTATTTAGTTTTAGTCCATGGCTTTGATACCAGTTATTTGTCTATGTCAGCCCTTCCTGGAAAACATTTGTGTTAGTCTGGGATTCAATGACAGCTCCTAATTTGCAATCATCTGCAAATTTAGTTAGCCAGATACCACTGACATTTGTCTTGACTTCAGAGAAGTAAATGCCAAAAAAGGAGCAGTCCAAGGACCAAGCCCTGAAGGACTCCACTTGTGAATGGCCTCTTTGTAGAGGTGGACTCCCCAGTTCTAATTTCCTGGATCCTGTCTGTGAGCCAGTTGGCTATCTTGGGTTTGTATCTAACGTCTTGAATTTTTCAACAATGCCCGAGTAGGGCACTGTGTCAAATGCCTTTGCCAGGTAAATTTAGGCAGTGTGAACCATTTTGCCCTCATCTATTGCTTTGGTGAACTTCACAAATAGTGACCTTCTCAAAGAAGTCCACCAGGTTGAGTAGGCATGACCTGCCCTTAATTGGGTTGAATCTAGTGTCTGGAGGTTTACTATATCATTATTGATAACTTCCATGATATTTCTTCCATGCCTTTGCATATAAGAACAGTAAGATTTATGGGTCTATAGCTTCCAGGATCTGTAGATGGTCCACCTTTGTGTAGAGGCCTATATATAGGTCTACTGATAAATAATGAATGACCCACAGATCAATGTTTACAAAGTCAACCACAAAGGTAGATTCTGGAAACATCAATATGTTACTATGCATGCGCCAAACAAAAATCTCAGTACATGCAAACAAAGTACAAAAAAAGAAAAACACAGCTTCCAAATTTGCACAGCCTCAGGGAAAGTGTATATTTCCCTATCTTGAGAACTGTGCCATCTCGCACACTTGTTGCTCATTTGTTTAATTGATGTCAATCTAAGGTGGACTCGACCAGCTTCAGTAGATACACACACACACACACACACACACACACACACACACACACACACACACACACACACACACACACACACACACACAGTGCATATACACATATTGAGACAGTATACAAACAAACACACACATGTAAGTAAACCAAATGAAATTACCATAAACACAAACTGCAGAAACAAGAAAAACAAGCACACTGAACATAGATATCTCAGAACCACAGTACATTAAAACATGATGAGGTTATCATTAGGGTTATGGTTTTGAATGGAGTCACAGCTGGGTTACAGTTACCATATATAAGTAAGGGTGGTGGAGGGGATCTAGTCTCTGCTAATATGTTAAGAAAATCCTTTGGGACAGAGTGGGCATTATCAATTAATAGTATTGGTGGTTAATGTTTTTTTTTTTAATTTCCTGATACAGCAGTAGAACAATCTGTAGTTATCCTTGGTTTCTGCTGCCTTTTTAAGGTTCATGAGAGCCATGCTGCTATGTGCCCCCCCCCCCCAGTTTCATTCACCTCTATCCACTTACTGCCATTCATTATTTCAGCAGTAGTCCGAGCATCACTGAGCTGAAGCTGTTCTGTACACCATCCTTTGCAATGGATTTTGCCCCTTTTGCCCTGAGCAGCCACCAGCTGACAAATGGTAATCTGTTTAACAGTGGGCCTGGCAATGCTTTACCCAGGTCACCTTCTGTACTACAGACAAATACACTGTTGAATATATCTGTGAAGATGGTGTCTTATTTTCTACTTTCTCCATCATACTTAAATTCATGCAAAAAATGTCTTCAGGCTGACTAAAATGCATAATTGCTATATACTGACTCCTGCTTTTAATATTACAGTGCAGATTCCTGAATCACACGCACCTTGCAAAAGCTATCTGCCCCATGCATATGCAAGAAACAAGGATGAATACAGTTTCTCAATTTAAGAATCCCACTTTCCCCTACTACACGCTTACACACACACACGCACACACACATACACACGCACACACACACACGCACACATATACACACACACACATACGCACACATATACACACACACACACGCACACTCACTTCACCATCACCATACAGAAAGGCTAAATATCCTTATCTACATGTGGCATGGACAGATGTGACTTTTGATATGCATCCACTGCTGCTGCTGGACAGTCTGGTGAAATACTTCAGGAAACCTACAGTGACCCCACTTCTGTGGCATGACTATAAATAACAGAATTAAAATTACCACCCAACCAGCCTAGAAACACATCAGTCTACAAAATTTAGGATGTGAACTATATTAATCTATGAAAGAATGTGCAATATACATCACGTAGTTCACATACTAAATGTATGCAGATTGTGATGTGTTTCTTGGCTATTTGAATGGTGATCTTAATTTTTTTTTTATCTACAGTCACTCCACAGAAACGGATCTTTATGATTCATACTGCTCTCAACCTCCATGATTTTGCTTGTGGACTTTGGTACACCTGCATGCTATGCAGGGAGATTGTTGCAAGGTTAACTCTCACTGGTGACTGTAATATGTTACCACTAGAATGATGTGTGGTTGTAACAGTCTGTGTACCCTGCATGTAACTACAAGATGTTCCTATCCAACTCCGTTGGTATGGGATTTGCCTATGCACCCCATTATTAAAGGGTCTATATTATATCACTTGAACTTAAAAAAGCGAACGCTGGTTGATCGACCTAATTTAAGCAAAAGCTTACAATCTCGAACTGTCAGATCAGCGATTTTTTTTTCCAGGGAAAAAAAATAAATAAATTGCTGATCCAAAACACATACACACAACATAAGCACACCAAACAAACAGAAATCCACACACATACACCTAAAATCTGATATATAACCCTACACTAAACTATGCACGCACCACTAACTACCTACTTACCTTAACCCAAACCCTAACCCTAAAGTCTGTCACTATCGCACACTCACCTCACTCGCTCCCTAACCCTAACTCACTTAATCTGCCCTAACCCTCATGTCCACTCAATCGCACACACACCAAACCCGAGCCCTAACCCTAACTCACCTAAATCACCCTAACACTCACATCCACACAATCGCACACTTACCTGAATCCGACTGGTAACTTTCCACCATAACACTGAAAATACCGAAGCAACAGAAACGGACAAATGAATTCTTTCCCTAGGAAAAAATTTGAGTTTCTGCTGCTTCGATATTTTTTAGTTTCGTGAAAATAAGTACGATCAATCAGCGTTCGCTTTTTTAAGCGGTCGACGATATAATATATACCCTTATTAAACTAAAGATCTCTGAAGTTTTTTCTTTAAAAGCGGTGGTGTTACTTAGCTGTGTCATGCTAAGCAGCACATCACCTTTACTAGTCCATCAGGGAAGTATCTGTTGGTCATTCTGTTGGCCTGTACTCCATAAATGTTGAGCACAATATTCTGCATAGTTCAAATGCTTAATTTGCACACCTATTCCACAACTAAAACATTCTGCCTACAAAGTGGTTTATATAGATTTTTCAGTAGTGTACTAGTAGTTTTATGAACTGTGTCCATCTCTGGCATGTGCTTATGCTACACACTAGCCCTGTGCAAATGTTAAATATATTTATGTGTTTCTTGATTTGCCTTTGTCCTTAGCTGGATGATAATCAACTGGTGGTTTGGCCTTCTCTTTCCCTCCATCACATCACTTGGAGGAATTTCTCCTACTTCCACCTTAATTAAACATAACACCACCATAGTTAGACTACAACTGCAGAAAAATATGCAGTTTTCAATAAGTCGCCCCTTTTCATGAGTGGGGACATGACAAAGAGTACTGCTCTCTTCACCATGTTCCAGCACTGAAACCACTGACCTGTACAGTCTCCTGTTTTAACAGCAGCAAAACAAGCTTACATTTTTTTGAAGTGATTATCGAATAACGTGCTTTATTCTGACCTTCTAAAAACTGAGTTGTGTCGAATATTTTGACAACTTCATCCCTCTCCAGCTTGTTTGTTCCATTTTTAAAAGCTAAACAGTTGCTGCTCCAGAAGACTCGACCTTGGCAAAGCCTTTTAATAAAAATTCCTTGTTTGTTACTGTACAGCAGTACCCCACGTTCTAGATGTCCAAAGAGTTTATTTGTTATGTGCCTTTGGCGTTCATTCAAAATCATATCTGCACTTGGGAACCGGATAAGCTCCAGGGTCTCAGGACCATAGATTGCTTCATTGTTGACAGGTGGACGACTCAAGGAAATTCTGCAGCCCTCAGGTCTTGTTGTTGTAACATGGCCCATCAGTTTTCCTCCATAGTAAAAACTAATCACCAGTCGGGAAAAGTCTTAAAAAAAGAACAAAACACAAAACATGTTAAGTATGAAACTAAAAAAAAAAAAAAAAGATCCATTACTCTTCTGGAAATTTCAGCAAAGAAGGGCCTAAAGGACCCTTACTTAGGCTAAATTTCTGAATTAGATCACCCTGACATTCATACATAGTAAATACAATGATAACAGTAAAAGGTTGGTTTTCTTCCGAAGAGCATTCTGCTGTTATGACACAGTTTTAAATTAGTAAGCTCTCCCAAGTGTAACTAGTCACATTCATGGAGGACACAGAAGTTTTAGCCTGGTTAAGTAACCTTTTCATTGTTGAATAAAATCTATAAAGATGGTGGGGAATCAAATGCAGGCATAGATTGTTTGCATCCTACTACCTAACTATGCCAGTAACCTATATGAACATCCACACAGAGTGAAAAATCAAGTATTTCTGTTCTCACAAAACACTTTATATTGTCTCTTCCCATAAGAAAAAAGAGAAAATACATTTGGTCATGTTATATGCAGTAATTGTACATTAAAACAGTGCAACTATTTAGAAAATTCAGGATGCAAGACAGAATCGTTCTTATCATGAAATGTGTTTCCATACAGTCAGTAGTGCCATGATGCTACAAAGCTAACTTGACAACACTGTGCAAGTCCTATTGCTTAGAAAATCACTATCTATAATAAGCAAATCTCACCGAAAGGTAATATGTCACAGTATCCTGTTACCCAGCTGCCAAATACTGCAAATTTGGGTAAATCTGTATTGGAAAATGATTGCAGTAAAAAGGATGCCACCCACATTTAACATGGAAACAAGTGCAACACTGTGCTCTAGCACCCTCAGGGAAGGACAAATGCATGTTAAAAATCTATTAAACTGATAACATACTAGCTTAAATGTGAGGAATAATACATGTCAACCATAAAGAACTATATACTTATGAAAAAACTTTCTGCATATGTTTTTATTTACTATTTCATGTATTTGTATTTACTTATTTATTTAAAGTTTTTTTTTTATTTATTTTCCATGATGATCCTGCTTTCTTGGCGTCTCCTGTGGATTTTAAGACATGCTTAAATATTCTGAACAACACCAACAAAGCAATATACAGAGATGCCCATTTTAGTGCCATCACCATTTTGGTTTGAGTACTTAAATATCAAGATGTGTGTGTTTCTGTACGTGTGTAAAATAACATTACTGCTGATGGGGATGAAGTAGAAGGGCATGCTGAGGGTTTGCTTCATACAGTAAATAATGTCATTTATCAATAACATGACAGGACATTCTGCGTCAGGGGACATTGCTTCATCTTAATGTGTATTGCAAAGTACAAGGCAAAGCTGGTTGTCTTAAGGATTTAATGTTTGAAGTTGTCCTATGATAAACAATTGTCTGGATAGGGTTACTATGGCTACTACACAATGGATACAGTGCAAAACTAAGATACTATGGTTTTATTTTTAACTATTTAACT
Source organism: Protopterus annectens (assembly GCF_019279795.1). Taxonomy (NCBI): domain Eukaryota; kingdom Metazoa; phylum Chordata; order Ceratodontiformes; family Protopteridae; genus Protopterus; species Protopterus annectens. The sequence goes on along the minus strand of NC_056742.1, from coordinate 129,289,953 downwards.
GAGAACAAATGGTCTCCAACACAGATATAGCTCAATAAAAAAACAAGTACTCCACTTTCACAGCAGCTTATTAAGATGATGTGAAGCTTGGAAAGAAAAAGTAAATGTCTGCCATTTTTAAGCTCACTATGCACAGCTTTGCAGTTTAGTGAGATTAAAATAAAAATTAATAAAGATAAAAGTAAGGTGTGTGTGTGTGTGTGTGTGTGTGTGTGTGTGTGTGTGCGTGCGTGTGTGTGTGTGTGTGTGCACTCATGCACATACCCATGAAAGAGAGAGACAGAAGGATATGTAAGACAGAGGGAGATGGAGGCATTGGATACTTCTTCTTTCAGCTGCAACTGGAATTCTATGAGCATACCTGTCTAATCAATAAGTACAAAACTGTCAATGCCTGGCATTACTGACCAACTGTAATTCTCATCAATTTACCAGAAAATAAAAACTGTACAAAGCAAAATTATGTGGAAAAATCTGGAATGCTCTTGAAAACTAGGGACAGATAAGAGCCATGGTGGGTTGCAGTGCCATGCATTGCATGATTTTACTTTCATTTATTTAAACACAGGGAGACATTTGGTGTATTCAATCAACAAAGTGGCTGGGCACATTGTGTGTGTGTGTGTGTGTGTGTGTGTGTGTGTGTGTGTGTGTGTGTGTGTGTGTGTGTGTGTGTGGTCTGGCCACATCTTGCTTTATTCTGGGAATTAAACAATGAAAGAGATATCAGGCTACTAGATATAGTCCAGAAAGTTGCTTGGGATGGAGGTGAAAGCAGGTGACCAGAATCTGGAGGAGCTGGAGATCTTCCCACTAGAGTCCAGAAGAGGCAGGGGGAAGCAATACAGGCACTCAAGATAAAGTCAGCAAATGTGAAGGAGATATACTAAACAGGATGGACAATTGTAGGGAAGAGGGAACATAAACGGTGAAGTATAGGGCCAACTATCTCTTGGAACAGAGACAGTATTTATTCATGGAGACGTCTGTGGATCTATGGGAGGTATCAGCAAAATGGGTGGTGCAGAGGGATTCTTAGGCAGGAATTTAGTAGGATATGTGATGACTGGAGAAGGGGGCAAGAAAAAAAGAGGCAATAGTAGAGATTTAAGAAAGTTGAGTACACTTAAACGGTTGATGAAACTTATCATCTTCTACCATCAAGCAAATATAATATATCAGGCCTACCTATCTAGCCTTTTAGCAGTGTAACCCTCTGAGCTGTATGTTTTAAAGGGACTAACAACATAGTTGCATAACTATGAATTACTACTATGAAACTTAACTGCATAACTGAAACTTAATGTTGGCTTTAGGAATGTAACCATCTGTCATTAAGTGCAGAAGAGCATTTAAACATAAACCAATTTTAAAGGAAAACACCACTCATTGTGATTCTTCAACCACCTGCACAGCCCTCTAGTGTAGATTTTTTTTCTTTTTTATATAAATGGCAAACTGCAGCTTGCAAAAGACAATTTTATACTTAGTAAATATCGATAATTTCAGATTTTCTAATTGCAGACATCTGAGAGAGCAACAGATGAACTGGCAAAATTAACGTTTAGAAGCAACAAAAATGCTATAAAAGTAAGAAAGCATATCCGAATCCTACTGAAATTACTTAAAATGTTTGCTGCGCTTCAACAAAATCCTATAAACCATAACCTCTCATTAACCTTAAAGTTTAAACTGTTAACAACTGAAGGTGTCAGATGTGTTTCCAGCAGTAGTAATGGAATTTAGTCATTGAAGGATGAAGAGAAGCTCTTTCATTTCTGGTGTAAAACAACTTTATGTAAGTAAATGCTGGTTTAAAACTTGAATTTCCAATTAAACGGTTTGAGACAAATTTAACAAATAAAATATTTGAAAACTAAATATTTTGTTTACAACTTCTCTGTGGCCTTCTCCCTTTCAGTGTCTTGACATTTCAAAATATCAAAATTGTCTAATGAATAACTAAAAATGTTAACACTCATACTGTGTAATTGTTCTAAATGCAGGTTAAGTTAGGTCTCTTAATTATATTTAGCAAAACTTTAAAAGCCACTGTGATCCCACAGCTATGCACATACCTCCTAAACATGGTCGACATTTTAGCAGAGCAATTCTATATTTACTTGTAAGAATGGAAGCAAGAAAGTAAAGAAAAGACCGGCATTTGTGTTTCCTGGACGATAAACCTTAACCCTGGTACTAGCATAGGTTCATTAGACAAGCTCTCAGGCAGGCAATGCATAGTCACAGCCTTGACTAAGTGTAAAACAAACATTAATTGCAATCTCTTTAAAAAGAACAGAAATAAAGATACCTGTTTGATAAGGCCCATATCCTGAACACTCAGGTCTCACTGCTGGCACTGTAAAAAAAAAATAAATAAAAAATAAAGAAAATGTCATGGTTAATATTTTAATTGAATTGCCTTTCTAGTAACACTTTATAATTGATTATTTTTCTATCCATATAAGTGTATGCATAAAATTTAGTCTGTTAGCATTATACACCTCACTGCGCCATAAATGTGGACTCCACTTGAAAGTTCAGATTTGCTGAATCTAGACTATCTAGCATTATCTGAGCACTAAAACCAGCCATCTTACATTAAGGGGGCCCCCTGCACCCTTGTGGCAGATGAGTATAGACAAGGACCCATCTGAGGTGGAGATTGTTGGAATAAGGCTCAGTACTGAGCATTTTCACTGGACAGCTTGTTTGAAAATTGCTTGTTTTAAAACAGGATTTTCACAGTTGTTACATAAGCCCCACATTTGTGCAGGTTTGTGCCTGTTTTAACACAGCTCCACAGAGTTTGGCAACCAGCCACTGCTCTACTATCTTCATCTGAGCAATCCGAGGCATCTGTTTGCACGTAGCACACCTTCGCATAGCAATGCACAGTGTAGGTAACCACTGGAGCTTATAAACACAAGAGCTAAAGTATATTTATTTTCCCTTAGCAGCTGCCCGTGTTTCAACTGAGGAGTTTAAATTGCTCTTAGCTGCTTGGGGAGCATCTCATCTGGGCTTTCTACAGCATTTGCCACTTTAACTGAAATCTCCTAATTTCTAGTAGTCTTGTAACCCTTGAGAGCCCCAACAGGACAGACCCAACATTAAGCTCTCACTTAAATCACATCCTTCCTCATTAAAGTAAACAAATTTACACCTAGTATTACAGATGGTCAGTTCTCCTCTGTTCTTCCTACCAGCCTGATTGACATGGGTATCCCGAGGCAGTGTAGCAATTGCCTCATATACACTGACAACCCACTACTCCTAAACCACTCAAATTCTACCCAACGTAAGCAAATGATACACAGCTGGTAGTCATGTGTTATGATAAGATTCCACATTACATGAACAATTAAAGTGTGCACTGCAGTCTCCTTAAAATGAGCAGAAACTACACAGAGTATGCATGTGTTATCATTACATAAAATGGCTATGCAGTGAAGTTATGAAAATGTGTATCCCAAAAGGGTGATGCATTTCACATGACTATGGCAAAAAGTACCACATCCGGATAGCAGGAGTGAAATTTATAAAATAACCATTAAAACACGTAATTAGTTTTAGAATTAGAAAACATGTGGGTTGCTTGAGTTTATCCAGTTCTTTTACCCTGTTCTCAAATTTTTAAGTCACACAGTGCCATATAAGGAATGGGTAAATCTCAATAACCCACACTATTCTATGACATTACATGGAACGTGATTGCATGATTTACTTTATAGTAGTTTCTTTAATGAACTAGACTTCACTCTTTAGTGTCGACACTAGCATCAGCTTTAGTGAATAACAAACTTTGATGCTTTATTTTTTCCTTTATTGGAAAAGATTAATTTCTTCAATATTCCTTATAATCGCATTGCTACCAGTCAGAAAAAAAATCTAATTTTTTAAAAGATTGTTACTGCAGCACATTCTCCAATGAAACAATACTATTTATCAGTTACTGTTTTATACAGAAAGCTTCTATACAACATTGCAGAAAAAATAATGTTGACTATGAGGATTATCAAATGGACTGCATTGCACAAATGCAAAAAACAGGAAAGAATGACAATGTGAGCTGAGACGATGATTACAAGGAAGCACTGCACACTGATTTCTTACCCAAGTTGGCCTGCTGTAACCACCAGTCAGAACTTGGCTGGCTTCTGCTATTATCTGGTAGTGGAGAAGGACTTCTATTTATTAAGACACATTCTTCACCATTCTGCAAAGTAGAAAGGGGAACTTAATAAAGATAAAAAAAAAAACACAAGAACTGCATAGTGGGCATTATTTATGCAATATAATACTTCTCCAACTCTTTCTCCTTGTAAAAGATAGCTTTGCAACTATCAGATTCCTAGATCTGCCTGCCACATCTGTATGCAACATGCCCATCTTAAAAGATTGTTCAACAAATCAGTGAAAAGAAAATGTGAAAATGCTTGATGAATGAATGGATATATTCTGAGATCATCCACTTATTTTACGACTGTTTGATGCACACAGCAGATCTAAAATGTAAACATAAGCTCAATGCATTAATGTATTTTGTTTATTTTTTTGTTTTTGTATGTCAGACCATCTTTGTTTATGTGTAGTAGCTAATGAATCTTTTTATTCTGTGCCTCCAACGAAATGTGTTTATACCATGCCGGGCAGTTAAAATAAAATAATAATCTGCCAGCGAAGACAGCTGGCTTTCTTTGGAATTGTACTATGGAATTAGTAATTTCATACATGGTCAAAATGATAACAGTGGAGCAGCAGTGAGCATTTTGATCTTGACAAAAAAATGCTGTTTTCACAAACTATGGGAGATAAGCCAGCAGATGACTGAATCTGGATTTTACACTTTCAAAAAAAAAAGATTGATAGTGAAGCAAAGTAAAGCACCTTCTTAAAAAAACAGTTGTGTTGCTTTCATTACCACTGACAGAAATGCTAGTAAACAAATTAAACTGGTTTTAAGTGAATGAAAGAAAACAATTAATATAAGAAAGCAACACAACATTTTGCTCTTGATAAAAGTCAGTTACATTATTTTCACAAGTGCTGTCTGCAGTACTAGCAAATAGCTGAAACTGATTTTACCACGCTGAACTGACATACTCTAGCATTTTAATTTGTAGTCTTTCAAAAGCAAGCATACAGTATTTTGAAATTAATCTTTGCTTTTATTACAAAAAAATGAAATTGATTTCATTATTGATATCAGAAATTTCACACAATCCAAACAGAAGTATGACCATGGGTAAGAAATGTACAATATTTTAATTCGTCATTAGAAAAATCATTTACTTTTCTTTCACACAGGCTGTCAGAAGTGCTACCAAACTTTTATTTTATATAAAAATTTATTATTTTCTGCAAAGCCAGGATGACTTTCAGAATCCTGGTATACCACCATCATTCACTTACTTTCCAGACTGATGAAGTCTAGAGAGCCTAGCAAGTCACACAGTTTCTTTCCCCCCTCAACATCTGTCAGGACAAAAACATCTAATGAAATATCTTCTGACCCCATGGTGCAGAAAGATGCAAACTTTTTGACACTCTGGTGAACAGGGTTCGATTATCAACCCCTCCACTGAAGCAACAAGGAAAAGAGGGGAAAAAGTGTAGGGAGTGTGGCCTATTCATCTCTCCTGTAATGCAAGGGGGATTGCATGCACGTTAGGAATATCACACTGTCCCGTGTACCCTATCAGAGACTGAACAGACCACCACTCATGATCTAAGGATAGGGGTAGTGCTACTTGGAGGATTGCCCTCTATGAAAGAAAGGGGGTGTCATCTGTAGATGGCCCATTGAATGCATCCTCCAAGTAGGTACAAGTCAGAGCTGGGGACAAAATAAGGAACAAATGTGAACAACCCATGACAGCTTTTTAAGCAACAATCCTGTCCAATTAACTTTTACCTTTGTGATGGGAAACAAATGGTCCAACTGTCTGGCAGGGAGCTTAAGGTCAACATGTAGCAAGGCCATTAAAGAAATCTGATAATACTATTTATACAAATGTAAGGTCTAGACACTAGAGTAGATGTTTTTGATAGATTTTTGGTAATCTGGATAATGTGACACCAGCAGACAGAATATACATTAGGCTCTATTGCCACTACAGAACAAGTGCACTGGATCTGTTTAGCATTTGTAACAATGACAAGGTGCATGTGAATTGGTAAAAAATTAATATGGTATCCTGATATAATCAAAAGTAGTGTTCTGTGCACCTCATTATACACTTTGTTGAAAAAAAATAGTTATGGGTTAAATACAGTCAAATAACCACTGTATCAGTTTCACATATGTTTTCCTGCAGTTAGAACAATCTGGGCCACCTCTCCTTTAACACGCTATGATCTTTTCTTGAGTCTGTAAAGAGGGTTTTTACTGTTGTCCTTAGGTATGAGACTGTCATGGTGTACTACTGCACAGTAGCACATCTGGATGTCTCTAATAATGTACTATTGTCACTGAGTCACAGAATGAATCTGTGACAAAAGTCACACAGAAGACATCCAGGCAATGACTTGAACACTAAGTGCTAGCAAAGAAGCCTGGCTTGTATTTAAAACACTAATAATCATCACTCAAATATGTGATCACTAGCATACAACTGGCTGGCTTTTCTCCAGAAGGACAAACTGTGGGTATACTGAGGATTTCCTCTTTACCTATGACAATGCAACCTCACAGCTTGTATGTATAAGTCGCAGGTTGTGAGTGGTGCAGCATAGCTTACCCCCTTCAATATTTTTTTTTTAACTCCAGAATGCTTTTTGCATTTGGGAGCTTTTGCTCATTTGTGATTTCTTTTGTATAAGGTAAACACAAGTGAGTCAAAAATCTTGTCAGGAAGCCACCAACACTCCTTTGTTCTACACATCACATGCTTTTTTATTGTGGTAACACTTGTAATAATGCAAACTTTATTTAGAAAGAATAAGTTGAATGCATTTTAGCAAACTGCTGATTAGTCACAAATACATATTCATACATTCATTTCCACTATCTGTTTATCCACTTCAGTGGTGTGGGGAGCAACAGCCTATCCTAACGGGCAAAACAGGAACAGTAGGAAGTCAATCATGGCTGAAATGCCAGCAAATGCCAACTCTGACTGACACACACACACCAACTTGGAATGTCACAAACCCACTTGAAAATTTATGGGATGTGGGCATAAACCAAACACTTTTAGGAAGAACACACAGAAACTTAAATCTTGCATAGAAACCACCCCAAAAAAGGAATCAAATTGAAGAACCAGGCACTGCGATCAGTAATGCTGTCAGACTCTGCCACAAAATGTTAAAGCACTGATTATCTTAAATGCCACCAGTATTTCACTCACAATAACCAGCACTTAACCAATTAATTTCTTACATTTCTGCTCTTTAACAATTAAGCAGCTTTTGGTCTGTACATATAAAATATTACCCAGAATGTAATGCTTATTGCACTCAATCTCTAAAGTGCATTAATCTATTATGCTTCACATCAAAGTAATGTGATGGGCCTGGAGTTATTTTTGACCTGAACTAACTGTCGTTCAGACTGCTGTATGACAAGACATTTTACATGTCGTACCTCAGGGCATAGCTCATCAATCCCCATATGACTGCAGTCCATATCTGCAATGTCACTACAGTTGCTGCCATTCATGATTAAAGCGGTTTTACCTGTAAAAAAAAAAAAACACAACAATGCATGAAATGAGAAAAAATAAGTAATTTATGAATCAGGGAAAACTAATTACTGCCACAGTTTGCTGAATCATGAACACAGATTTCTCTTTCAAGTAATTTACTGTACATCTTTTGCTCAATTAAATAAATGTGCTATGGACATTATTTTCCAAATTGGAAACACCTGGATATTTTAGTCTGCAAATGTAACTGCGGTATTTTCATATAGAAAGCCAAAGTTAAGTATGCCCTACAATCTATACACCTTATAATCTTAACTGTTAGATCATCTTGGATTAAAGCTACAGCTTATGGCACTGGTCCTATAATAACAACTGCACCATGTATTCCATCAAAGTATGTCAAACTCAGTTAATACAGAGGCTCCACCATATGGCTAGGAGAGGTGACTAAGGCTTAGTTCCCATACTACTGTAAAACAAATTCACCAGTGGTAATTATACCACTGGTATGTCATACAACCATGGTCAGTAAGTTAACAACTTAGAATCACATGTAACAAAAAGACAGTTATGTAACAAATAAGAATGACAGTATAACAGTTTGGTTATCTGCACTCTACATGGAATGGCTAATAATAAAAATAATATACATTTTTTTATTTTACATTGTAGATTAATGCATAACTTAAGTAATATCTTCTGCTGCATTCTTTATCCAGGATAATCTCATGCCTTAACATGCATAAGTCACTCAGCTTTGTCTTCTGCCTTGAAGCTCACTTTGAAGTATGTAATTGTCAACTGGTGCTGCTCTGTCGTTGCATTGCAACATCACAGACGTAACATGTAACATGTCCAGAAACAGCCTTAACACAGCCATGTTTCAAGGCAATGCATCTGCATGTTTACATCATTGGGAGGATATGAAAACTGCCATGCAGGTATCATAGAATCTAGCCATCTTCTGTTATAAGCAAATCTGCTCAGTGATACAAAATGACAAGGTGCATGCCTTTCTTTGGAATGAAGGCATTTGTTGTGAAAACTGAGACACAAGTATATACATCAGCAACAACAACAATAGCGCTATTTGGAAGGGAGATTATATTTTAAGAAATGTACAACATATGAGGGAAGAATGCCTCAAATCGCAAACTTCTGATGCTTCTTCAATGAAATGCCTTGTTATACACTCTTACAGATGCAGGCAAAACAGAATGTGATTCATGCCAGAGCAAATATTAAACAGATGTAAATAAGCCCACAAACTCTATTAACAGATACATTAAAATGAATTCAGTAAATAAGCCCACAAAACTCCGTTAATAAATGCAATGAAGTGTAAGCATATCTTAACCCAATAATGATGGTGACAGCATTCTGCAAGTTGGTCCTGCCCGACAAACAGTGGAACCACTATACGTTCCATTGTGTGAAATGAACTAATACTGTTAATAAAACTGTAAAGTCAAGTATTTATTTAAACTCTTACTGAATAATGTGAATAGAAAGCTGCATACACACATTAAAAAGCTGTAATGTAACTGTGGTTATAGTCATGAAAAATAAAGGAAAGGTCACATTGCACAACCACAGTGAAGCATAACAAGTGCCTTGGGAAGCCCTAGCAAACAAGTTAGTGTGCTGACTCTGCATACCTATTTCAAACACATAAGCAATCTTACATTTCTGCTCCTCTTCGGGAACAATTCTGTAAACTTTGTAAGGCTCTGAAATGTCCAGCTGAGACCTCTCTGTTACTTCCTCAAAATCTGGGCTCTTATTTAGCGCACAGCGGAGTCTTGTCTTCCACGTTGCCGGCTCAGCTTTATCTCCTTCTTTAAACTTCCCTTTAAACACTGCCCAGGCCTAAATGCAGAGAAAAGTAACAAAATGACACTTCACTTGCAAACATATTACTGCTGTATGTAGTAACACTTTTATTACATGATAACATAAATACATTAAAAAGAAATTTTTAACTAATGTTGCGCAAACAAATGAGTGCTTTTTGCTGTCAATAATGTTGGCAAGGCAACAGAATATGATATCCAACTGACAAGAGTGGTGATATGTTGAACAAGACACAACAACTTCTTTCTGTAACTCCTCTGAAATGACTGGACTTAGTGGGTAAACGTCAGAAAATATTATGACTGCAAGCAGTGTTGTGCTACCTAAACATCTTCTCAATGAACAAGAGGAAGTTCTGCATATGAAATGGCAGTCTGTATATCCTTTACATCTCTTTCAAGACTAATCTGGCACTCTTAAAACAAAACACAAATTCACATTTACATAACTTTTTTGGTATGCACTATATATAACTTGACACTCTGCAAGCAATGCAACAGTAAAAGTGGCCTACAAGTGCCCAGTACCCACACACTTCTGTGCCTCTGCATGAACCCATCCCTGTGGGAATCAGTAGCTAGTCAGCAAACAAATGCACAGATATATGGATAAAATGTACTGGGTAGACTGGCTTAAGCAGGGTTCCAAATATGGAAAATAAAGTAAAAAGTTCAGAGATCAAAAAAATCCTTAAGAGACGATGTAAACTTATAAGCCCAAACTTTAAATGGGTACATGGTTAAAGAAAAAAACAAAAAAAAAACAATTCACAATACTCGGAAGGGGTGGTGTTCATTGTGGACATAACTATACCTGTGAACCTGCTTAAAAATATAATTTGCATTATACAAATGGACAACATTTTTACAAACTATTGGTTAAAGTACAAAAACATTCATGAGTTACCAAACTGTGCTGATAGCATTAATTAAAATGGTATAGTACTTCAGCCAGAAATATCAAGATGCTGTCCTGATATGGTCCCCACCCCCGACACACATATCCATGTGCATCTGTCCCTACCCCGATATACAGTCATGCATGCATACAGAATTATGTTTTGGCCTGGTCTGTCTGTATGTGCACAGGCAGAAACACACACGCATAGATGCATACATATGTCTCCTATCTTTGTATTTAAAGATATAAGGTGCATAGTAACATTCTCAGACTACAGCTATTATTTGGTAGTTAAAACAGTTAATAATATAACAATTATTCACTACAGTGGACACACTGCCGCTATCTCTGCAGGCTCAGCTGTAGCCCTTTTATTCAGTTTATGTTTGTTAACACTAATCTACCTTGTCCTGTAGGTTCTATGTAACATTTTTATTGAAATTATCAGAATATACTACATCTTAATCTAGCTTTTCACATGGAACACCCAATTACATCCTTTGCAGGCAGAACACTGTGTGTTTTAGCAGAGCAAAATGTTCCTCTCAGATTAGTAAGTACCCCAGTGACTTGGTTGGACTAGTATACAGTCCTGATGACAAACTGCAGTTGCACATGCCTTCCAGCAGGGGGCTGCTCCTCAGTAAGGATTCGATGCAAGCTTCTCCGTGGTAAGCTTGGGTCAACCACAGCTGCTTACCTCCACCCCTTTTGGTTCACTGCTCCAACACCCAGATCTTCTAATTAAAACTAGGGTGCCTATGGTGCAATCAGGGCATTATCAATCTGTGCTGCAGAGCTAAAAGAGTACATAAAGAGTGAGAAAAATGCAAGTGTTATAGGTTCATAGGTAGATACTAGGCTATCTGCCCTAGGGCATTTATAAGCCTAGCTAGAGTGTATTTGGCTTCCACCTCCCTATTAGATTAGCCTACTGTGCCTCTGCAAAGTAGGTTACAGAATGTACCCTTTCAAGATTAGTTTACTGTGCCTCCGTCTAGCATGTCAACAGTTATTGAAATAAGTGCTAAATAATTATCTCAATATTGCTAAAAGGCTGTGTTAGGCAGCATATTTATACTGTAGAAAGATTTGAAAACAGTAACAATGGATATCTTACAGAGGCAGTACCTGGACAAATTGTATGTGCATCTGGACATAACACACACATATGTATATACAGATGAGAGATATATTAATATCCGTTTATCTATATTTATCTATAGTTATCTACTGTTATATTTGGACACATACAGGTATACAGCTGTTTAAATATGAAAGCATTGATATAAGCAGATAGACAGACACAGATATATATATAAATGCATAAAAATACCATATTAAGTAATGAACCTACTGATAATATTTTACTTTTTTTTTTTAGACTAAAAAGTAAAGCAGGAGAAAATGCAACATATGAGCACTGAAATGCCTGCACACTCCTGTGACTAGACTCTAGGCTATCAGCATCAGTGAATTTGTGCTGCAGTAAGTAAATGAAATATGTGTAGATGTTGTGTCCCCACAGATTTAAGACATATTTACAATCATATGCTGTGCAAATTTGCAAGTTAAATTCCTGTCTAATCTAACAATGTTAAATGCAACTTTTACCAACTACTTTAAAATGTAATATGTATATGTCCTGGGAAACAAATTAATGCTGTGTGGCTGACCCTACCATCTAGATAACTTTTTATTACTTGTGAAGAGCAGAAAATGATCTTTGTATCCTTGTAGAAGTATGTCAAACATACCTTCAACATTCACCTACTATTAAAAACAGCCATCCTCAAAATCTCCCAAGTTTCAACATTTTAACTGTAGAAAAACTTGAGGGTTTGGATAGATGGATAGAATTCCCCCAAAGAGTGGGTCAAGAGGTCTGGAATTTGATCCAGAATCCAAGGTTCCTCCAGAAGATGGGTCCAAAGAAAAGGGTACCAAACTTGTCAAGGCCAGTAAGGAGCAATGAGGGTCATAGTGCTTTTCAACGAGCTGGCTTTCTGCAGTACTTCGGGAAATAGAGGAAAAGGGGGAAAAGCAAAGAGTAGTCTCAGGGCCAGTCATGAACCAGTGCATCCCTTGGTGACTTCCCCGGAGGAGGAATGGCATTCATGGAAGTGGTGAAAAGGTCACAGCAAGCCTGGCCCCATTTTTGAGAGATCTTTTCCACAATCTCTGTCTTCAGGGACCACTCGTGAGGCAACAGAATAGCTCTGCTGAGTCTGTCCGCTATCACGTTGGATTTCCCTGGGATGTGCGTTGCTATCAGAAAATGTTGAGAAGTGATCACCCATTGCCAACTCATTGTGCCTCCTGACATAGGGGGTAAGATTTGGTTCCTCCCGGCTTGTTTATGTACCACACTACTGACATGTTGTCTGTCTGAATTGCAAACGTCCCTATTGGTAGAGAGTCCTGAAATGCCTGCAATGCATAGAGCACCGCTCTTATCTCCAGAACGTTGATGTGCAAGTGGCTTTCATGTTCTTGCCATAGGCCTTGGACTGTCATCCCCAGATAATGCCCCCCCACTCGATCTGCAAAGCGTCCATGGTCAGTACTGCATTTGGTTGAAGAAAGACAAAGGGGAGGCCCTGATACAACTGGTCTGTCTGCAGCCACCAAAGGAGATCTTTTTTGCAAGATTCCGTGATGACAATCTGATGTGATAGAGGAAGATCTTGGATTGACCACTGAGCAAACAGCAACGACTGCAGAACCTTCATGTATAGTCGTGCTAGGGGAACTAGAAAAAACAGCTGCTGCCATGGTGCCCAGAACTTGCAGCACATATCTGGCCTGAACCTTCTTCTTTGACATCAAAATCCTGATTTGCTGATGAAGGGACTGTATTCTGTCTGGGGTAAGTTTTGTAATCATATTTCTTGAATCCAATTCTGAGCCTAAGAAGGTAATATGCTGAGACAGTGATAAGGCAGATTTTTTTAAAGTTTAATGTGATGCCTAGTCTGGTGCAAAGTGACATTGTTTAATCCCTCATTCATAGTAGTAGATGCTTGGTGGTGGCAGTGAGGAGCCAGTCATCTAGGTATGGAAACACATGGAATCCCTGACATCTCAAGTGAGCCGTGACCACTGCCATGCATGTGGCAAACACTCTGGGGGCTGTAGTGAGACCAAAGGGCAGGGCTTGAAATTAGTAATGACTGGCTCCTAGCCGAATGTGTAAGAGTCTCCAGGATCACCTGTCCATCTTTATATGGTAGTACGCATCCTGGAGATCTATTGAGCACATTCAATTGTCTTTCCTGATAAACAGGAATATTGTCTGCAGTTACCATCCAGAACTTTGACTTCTTCACTGCTTTGTTTAGCTTGCTGAAATCTAGAATGGATCTACAGTCCCCTGTCTTTTTTGGAACTAAAAAGAATCTTGAGTAAGTTCCGGATCTCATTTGATCTGCGGGGACCTCTTGGATGACTCTTTTTTTCTAGCAACGAGAGTATCTCTTGAGTTGCATAGTCCTTTTGACTGGGTGGAACGTCTAGTAAGGACTGGTTTACCATTGGGGGAATGGAAAATAGTATGTAATAGCCTCTGGATATAAATGTTTGCACCCATTTGTCTTGGGAGATTTCTTACCAGGCATTTGGGTACAGTGACAACTGACCCCTGACTGCCTCCAGAGAAGAGCAGGTGGGCCTCCTTTCGGGAGCACTGGAAGGACCTGTCAGAAAATGTATATCTGTCACCCTGATTCTGAAGACCCCCTCTGCCGTGAGGTCAGTGTCTTCTGTTATAACTTCCCCCTCTGCTCCTGGAGAAGAGTCATCACGTGCATCAGAGAAACCTTTTTGGGGCTTGTGGAACCACATCTTTCTGCCCTTTTGACCTTTGGGATAAGGTCTAACTGGGGCAGAAAAACGGACTCCAACATGCAGATAAGGTTTTCCCTTCCTGCTTGTACCTGGTCAAATTATCTTTCATCTTTGGTCCAAAAAGGGATGAACCATCAAAGGGGGCGTTGGTGAAGGAAGACTTGAATGGTTCAGCAAAGTTGCAAAGGCACATCCAGGAATGTCTCCTCAGAGAAATTCCTGTTGCTGCTCCTCTACTTGCTCCATCAGCCACTTATGAAATCAGTCTCATGGAGGAGTTTACAATGGAATTGAGGGTGGAGAGCTGTGAGGATACTTTGTCTGCGAACCCCAAAGCTATAGTACCCTGAAGGGTATCTCCAAGTTCTTTGAGGAGATCCCTTTGAAGTCTCGTAAAATGGATGAGGTAATTCAGTGACCATAGGGTGAAGGCCACTGAAGAAAAGGCATGTTTTCCATATCTCTCCATAGTCCTAGACTCTTTGTTCGGAGGATAAACAGATGAGGGGGTCTCCAATAGCTCCTTCCTGGTGGCTGCCGCCACCACCATCGCATCTACAGGGACACCCATAGTCAAAAATTCCTTCTCTAAGGGAGCAGTAATAAATTTGTTAGGCCTCCTCAGAACAGGCTCCACTGTATCAGGCGATGTCCAGGCCTTATGGGATATGACGCCTAATAGGTGGTCATATGGGGGAGTCATCCAGGAGGTGGAAGGGCGAGACCCAAAAGCCTCCAAGTATACAGATTCATCATCTGAAGGGTTGGTGGTCTTCCAGCTACTCCTCTGTTTCAGGATCTCAAGGATGTCTGCAAAGGAGACATCCTCAGAGAGGGACCATGGGGACCCTGCCAACTCATCCAAATCGGTATCAGAAGTGACAAACTCAGGGGAGTCTGTGCTTCCTCTTGCACAGTCTCTTCTGAGGGACTTCTTCAGAGAGGTACTCCGGAGAAGTTTCAGAAAAGACAATGCCACCTGCTTCCTGAGGTTCTGGGCCTCTACGCTTGGGAGGAGGCGGTGGTGATGAGACAGACACTGGCACCTGGGAGGAATGAGAAGTTGGCTCCAACAGCAGGGCTGTCTGAGAAGACAGTACTCTCTCCATCAGTTCAGAAGCCCCCCTGCCCCACTCTGAAGAGACCCTCTGCTCCGAAGAGACAGAAGGTCGACTCCAAGGCAGAGCAGGTGACTCCGAAACTGAGGTAGGAGCCAAGCTTAACCTAGCTGAGGCACCGAGGGGCAGAGTCGGATCAGAAGACTGTCCATGTTGACTCCCCTTCCCGGACCAGACTGGTGAGCATCGGCTCCTAGACTCCCCGACATTGGAAGGAGCCAAGGACATCAGAGCCAAAGTCAGAACCAAAGATTCCAAAGATGGTCTTGGTGCCGACAGTTCCGCTACTATCGGATCCAAGCTCTCTGGTTCCAAAGACTCCAGGGTGATTGGAGGAGGAATCGATGAAGCAAGCATCATATGGGATGACTCCTATT
Organism: Protopterus annectens; assembly: GCF_019279795.1. NCBI lineage: Eukaryota > Metazoa > Chordata > Ceratodontiformes > Protopteridae > Protopterus > Protopterus annectens. The sequence goes on along the minus strand of NC_056742.1, from coordinate 129,274,203 downwards.
CCTTTGGGTCTGGAGACAACAAAATTTTAGCCAGGGACGGTGTTCGAAGCTATCTCTTCACCACCCACTCCACATCTTCATCAGATAAACTCCTGGAAGAACTGGTGGAAAAGGAGATCTGCCTCTATCCAGAATAGGAGATCTCAGCATCAGAGATATCAGCTCCAATAAAGGAGACTGACTCCTCAATACTGCCGGCTCCGTAGACAGTCTTGGTGCCGAAGAAAAAGCTCCAGGTCTATCGGAGTTGACAGCCCTCGGTTCCAACAACATAATATTTTTTGGTGGCTCCGAAACTGGAGCTATTGTGGCAAGTCTTTTGGATAATTTAGACTGGGCTTAAGAAGGGGAGAAAGATTTGGAGCTCTGAGAGTTGTCGTAAGTTTCCTGAAAAGGCCCTTTCAATAAACCCCTTGCCATCAGTTTATTCCTACGCTCATGGTGCACCCTGCTACTGAACCCATGAAATATGGTGCAAGGGTCCTGTAAATGGATGACACCAAGGCAATAGACGCAACTCGTGTGCCCATCCATAAGAGGCATCTTTTGTGTGCATTTATCACACTTTTTGAACCCTGACTATCTATGCTCCCTGAGTTATTCTTCTCTATCCTTGTCTTTGGACATTATGCGGCTCTGAAACAAAGGATGTAACTATAACTATACTAAGACAAATCAACAGCAAAAACTACTATAAAAGGGGAAAACTTTTTTTTTTTTTTTTTAAATCCTCTGACGTAAATGGATTCCACTTCTACACAGACAAGACAAGGAAAACACAGGGGAAGGAGCCCTCTAAGTCAAACAGAAACTCTCACCAGGTTGGGAAGGGGATTTCTAACTAACTATGGTGACCTAACACAGACAACATGAAAAATAACTCTCTAGAAAGGTAAAGGGAGCATAAAGAGAGAAAATAGACTGAAAAAACCTATACTTAGCCAACGAGCCAGCAGGAACACTTCTCAATCGCTTGAGCAGCAAATTAGATCAGGGGATATGGCCTAGAGCATCATGGGATAGAGCTTAGCCTCGAGCCAGTGGAAGCTCTCGAGGTTTAGTATCCAGCTGAGCCAGAGCCGTGAACGGCTCCAAACCCAACCAACCAGCAAGAATTATGGTGAGATAGGACAACATAACATTGTTGGTTTTCTATGAATTGTGGACTGAAATGTGTCATCATCCGTGAAAATGGTTGTATCTTAAAAAATCATGTGGTTATCACGAACTTGATAAGTAAAACATAAAAAAAATTGTCCCATTAATGAAGGCCACAAATTGTTTAATCATTGAAACAGGAACCATCCACAAAATAAAGATGTCATCCAAATAAAAAAGACAGAGCTTATAAAATGTATTAAACTCAGATTTAAATAAAAAAGTCCTTTCCCAAGTAAATATAACCATGTTAACACAGATTGGGGTTGCATGCAGCACCCATAGCAAAGCCTATGGTTTGTTTGAACACCTCTCCTTCGAAAAAGATAAAATTGTTGCTTAAAACCATTTCCATGAATTCCAAAATCAACCTGATGTCAGGGGTGGTCAAAAAATTAAGCGATGACAAAGAAAAACATTCAAGACCAACCTCCTGGGATACACATCAATCAATGGTAAAAAAATAAATAATTTCACCAAAAACTGTGTTTTATTTTCCCTAAAAAATCCCAAGAATCTCTTAAATGAGGAATAAAGGAATATGCTGGTTTGAGCAATCAGTGGCCATGGCAAAAGGGCAAGTTTTGGAGAATTGTATAACATACAAATAAAACACTGGCATATAATGTTGGTTTTATAATTTTAAAAGACACGAACAAACCTTGAAGATAGAAGCATCCACCTCCTGATTGTAGTCTTGTTTCCCAGCATGTTTCCAAGGAATGCGAAACATGCTCTTATCTTCATGTTCCCAAACCAGTCCTGGGTACATACCACTATCAATCTGTTCAATGAGCCACTGTTTGAGGCGTCGGCCACCATTCCTGTCACACATCCTAATCTGCAAAGGCAGCAGTGTCTTACATTAAAACACTGAAACTTCACAAAATATTGATAAACCATTTATAGTCATATAACCAGGTTTCCATCACGTAATAAAACAAATGGTACATTCACAATGATGATGAAAGGTATGAAAAAAGCATTGAATTTATCCAAAATTAAAAACATTTCAGAAGCAAGAAGAACAAAGTCACATTCATTTTAAAGCTAAGCCAAATCAATATAATTTCATCAAACAGATGATCATACAATGTCAGAACAGAACCTCTTTCCCTGAGACTTCATCTAGTGGTTTTGCTCTAAATTATATAAATTCACAACACCACTATGCAGCATGCTGGGTACCTACAATATTTATTCAGATAATATGTGCAAATGTAGTGACAATCATGTGATTTGCATGTATATGTCCTATGTGCCACAGTCACCAGCATTGCCAATAACAACTGAAGCTTGTAAGAAAGTGTAGAATAAGGTTTGTGATCCAAGCTATCAATTTCATCCCACAGTAATTCCCAAATATGTTAAATACATATTTGTAAGTACTTGCACTTTACTTTTAGTTAATAAAATATTTTAGTCACTTGTATAATCTCATTTATCATAGCTAAAGCAATGTAATAAGATTTATAAACAAATACATTTTCCACCTTAATGCAGAGCAGGAAACTGTGCAATATTTTTCTTGAAGTAGCATCATATTTTAATCAGTCAAACTTTGACAAAGCTCATGTGAGCTAGGGATCATACATGAATAATAAAGTGTGTATTTGGCAGAACATAGCATAAGGTTAATGAATACTTAAAATGTGAAATAATTTGGGGACTGAAATAAAAGTTTTCTGAACAGAATAGGTCACTTTTAGCTGCTGCACAGTCAGCCAGCCAATTACCTTTCCCTCCCAATATTGCCACTCTGATGTCTTTTAATGACTTACAAAAACATCATTAAGATCCAAAATGAACCATGTTTCCATTTAACTTTCCAGGATTTGAGAAAGCATCTTTTAAAAAGATAACCATACCCAAAACTAAGAAAACAGAGTTACCATTAAACGTATTTGTCCTGCATAACTAATGTACCCGAATTGATTAAAAGTTTTTAATTTGTTATACCACAAAATAGCCTGACTGAAAGTTGCCATATTTGTGTGCTTTTGTTCTGCAGTCACATTTTTTTTCTTTGATGGTAATTTCATGGGGACACAGAGTGAACTGTTACTGTAGTAACACCTCTCAGCCTACTTGCTGTAATAATACTGTGCTTTCATGTGCTTTTGATTGTATCTGGCAAGTGTTTTCAGTCTTCCTTTTATAACAATGTGTGATGTATGCTTTGTATTAGTATCCATCTGTTACACAGCATTTTAAAGCTTATTTTTACATTAGCAGTGATAGTGCAGCTTACTCAGTACTTTTTGTTCAGACTTATATCTGTATTACAAAGCCACATTTTTCTAGTTTATGTACAAAACATCACCTGCAACTGCTACAACACACAAAACAGACAGACTGCAGCTGGTATCTAGGTTTCAAGACTTTTATTGACAATACATAGCTAGAATAAGAGACTTGCCTAATTCTTTGCCTTGTAATGGATGCAATAGGTTACACAAGTATCACAACACAAGGTACTATTTATGACTGAACTCTTTGGTGTGAGTATTCATGGTAATGTCACTTTTGCAGAAGTGAAGGAGATCTAGTAGGAGAGGGTCTTTCATGGTATGGAAGGCTAAGCAAAGATCACCATTCAGGAGCACATATGAAATGGAATGCACTGACAGGGATTTCAGTCTATCCGGGTAACTTAAGGAGATTAATGTTGTGATTTCTTAGTTAAAATTCTTTGGTCCACTTCACCCAGCTTGAAGTGTTTGGAGATGCAAATGCTAAAGGGGTCACTGCATTCAGGAATGGTCCAAATGAGGGGTGAATATACAATAATTATGACTTGTATGGCTCTGGCTCTAGTGGATATTCCCTTGGAAATCAATTGGGTAAGATTGAATGGTTTAATATGATTGATACATGGAGGTTATTAGCAATGATGAATGTATCTAGATCTCCAATGACCATGTTTGTTTCAAGTGAGGTGTTATTTATATAGTACTTACAAGCATAACCTTATTTTCCAAATAATCGTGTAATCATATTTGAGGAGTTTTGCAAACCTGTGTATGGAAAGTATTTTGAGAAGTGGAAATGTGATTTTAAGATCATTTTAAGGAGGAACATGTACAAATTTTGGACTACTCTAGGGTTCATCATTATCATTTCTGAAGCTATTACTCAGTTACCCTATACAGGCTTTTCTATAGTCATGGTGACAAGCCTGGGTGGTTAAGTATAAAATGACAAAGAGCAATACGTCTTATACTGCTAAACCTGCTTCTGTTATCATGCAATGTTTCAGGCCATTACATCAAAATATCTAGAGTAAATATATGGAAATCAGCACTATAGAAAACTCTTATTTAACTTTAGTGCTGCTAAGATGTCAGAAACTCGTCTGTTCAGGAAATAATTTCCAGTACTGAGGTACATTATGTATGTACGCATGTATTTCCATCAGAATGATAAAGAATAATGTTGACCTAAATGTGTTACATCCAGGAGTGGAAGGTGCAAACAAGGGATTTTGGCAACAAAGAGAAAATGTAAAGCAGAAGGTTTAGTAAGAATCTCTGTTTAAGGTTTAATAGACATGCAAGGAATTGCACAGACTTTTGCAAACAACTTAGACAGTATGGCATTCAGAAGGAATGACAGGGAGAAAGGGTTTATGGCTGTTACGTAACTGTGCTGCCAACAGCAACTGCAGTATAAACACTGCCTTCACAATAATTATATATTTTAAGCAAACAAAAGATGATAAGCAGATAATAAAATGACTAGCAGGACAAAGGTAGTGGAACTCCAAGGGGAAAATGATCCTGTATTCCATGACTTGGAGCAGTAAAGGATCAAGGCACAAAATGACACAGAAAGAGTAAAGAAGACAAAACACACAGGTCACGCTTTAGACAGGTCAAGATGCCAGCAAGGACACAAAGCACACTGCCACAACTGTCTGTATGATGGCATCTTTGACCCATTCACCCTAATAGGGGAATGAATGGGTTTGGCTCATCTCAAAAGGGATGATGATTAATGGGAAGCAGCCAAAGTGGGAAACTGGAATTTTCAGGAGTGAAACTGCAAGTCTTGCAACTGTAAAAAAAAAGGGTAATTGTAAAAGCTGTTTGAGTATGGACTTGCTATCACTACAGCTTTGTAATACCATTTTTGTCAGTAATATATAGGTAAAATCATTGTGCCCATCTTCAGAGCATGAACAGCCAAAGCCAACAAATAAAACAAGCCTATTTTTTCACTGTTTTAAGCTATCCCTCCCAGTGGTTTTGTATTATGAAAGATTGTATCTGTCATGGTTACCACCCTCTCCAAAACAACTGAGTCAAAGAAAAAGTAAGCATTTTGAAAAAGTAAGCATTTTTCTATCTGTTTAGATACCTTCCACTGATCTGGTGCTGTAGAAGTAAATTATGAAGGGTGCACAATATAATTTTTGCAAAGCTCTGTGTGACAAATTATGGTAACTTTTTGTTTTGCCATCTTTTGAACTCCGTGCCACAACATCATGTCACTTGTTCCCAATAATAACAATCATCTATGTGATGCATTCAGTGCACAATCAAAGTAGTCTTCTAAATATGAAACTCCATACATTGTGGTCTTCTCTCATGCAAGATGAAGACAAGTATGCACCAAAAGTAGGATTTTAGCCAGTAAAATGGCCAAAAGTGCTTCAAAGTAAACTGATGAGTTACTTTATCAGTGCCCCACTCATCTTAAAATTGTGCTTCATACACAGTAGTTAACTAACAATAGGCAGTGATAGCTAAAAACCACATTTTTTAACAAAATATAGCCAGTCACTTTTGTGGAAGGCTATGTTTTGCTTTCTTACAAAATGTATTAAAAAGAACTCTGCTTGTTTTAAGAGCTCTTTACGTGGAACATTATTATTGTTCTCCCTTTTTGTTCTTGCATAGCTACGCCCCAACCCTTTATACATTTACAATTATCTGACTAACCTTATGCCCCCAACCCTTTATACATTTACAATTATCTGACTAACCTTATGCTCCAACCCTTTATACATTTACAATTATCTGACTAACCTTATGTCCCAACCATTTATACATTTACAATTATCTGACTAACCTTATGCCCCCAACCCTTTATACATTTACAATTATCTGACTAACCTTATGCCCCCAACCCTTTATACATTTACAATTATCTGACTAACCTTATGCTCCAACCCTTTATACATTTACAATTATCTGACTAACCTTATGTCCCAACCCTTTATACATTTACAATTATCTGACTAACCTTATGCCCCCAACCCTTTATACATTTACAATGATCTGACTAACCTTACGCCCCAACCCTTTATACATTTGCAATTATCTGACTAACCTTATGCCCCCAACCCTTTATACATTTACAATTATCTGACTAACCTTATGCCCCAACCCTTTATACATTTACAATTATCTGACTAACCTTATGTCCCAACCCTTTATACATTTACAATTATCTGACTAACCTTACGCCCCCAACCCTTTATACATTTACAATGATCTGACTAACCTTACGCCCCAACCCTTTATACATTTGCAATTATCTGACTAACCTTATGCCCCCAACCCTTTATACATTTACAATTATCTGACTAACCTTATGTCCCAACCCTTTATACATTTACAATTATCAGACTAACCTTACGCCCCCAACCTTTTATACATTTACAATGATCTGACTAACCTTACGCCCCAACCCTTTATACATTTACAATTATCTGACTAACCTTATGCCCCAGCCCTTTATACATTTGCAATTATCTGACTAACCTTACGCTCCAACCCTTTATACATTTGCAATTATCTGACTAACCTTACGCCCCAACCCTTTATACTTTTACAATTATCTGACTAACAAGTCTTTGTTCTCATTTCATCCCATGAAGTAAATGCATCACTCTGACCATGACCACTGTGCTATATTAATTTCCTTTCTTCTTTAAAGATGGTACTGCAGATTAATTTCTCCACAGCCAAATGACTCTACTGTTTTATGAGAGGCACCACAACTATAACAAAATGCAAGCAGTTTGGTTTATACCACTATATCATTTTTACCCTTATTGTCTCTAGGAATATTCCTTCTCCAAGTACATTCCATGATGGCCCACTGTCCCTTTGTTTATTCTCTTTTTATCTCAATTATCTCATGATGAATACCTACAACTGTTTAACCTGTCAATGATCCTGTTATCAGAGCACAGCACTGTCTCAGTGGAATTTAACAATACTGAAGCAGAGTCCTTCACATAAAATGTGGATCAATGTATTAGTTAAAAATGTACATATATCATGAGGTCACAAGATATGACAGTATAGGCATGCAGAGCTCATGGGGAATATTGTTTCTATGAAATGTACTGTTGGAGTAAACCAGTAAATAATTTGATGCAGCATATGTTGTCAAGGCAGTAGAATTAGTTTATTTTAGCACGCTGACTTTACTAGTGGGAGCATAAATCCATGTATGTACTCTAATGAAATACACATTTCTATTGGCATAACTGAGAAATATGTTTTACAGCTTTACAAAGTGCAATGTGTCTAAAAAGTGGGAGCAGTGAACATGGGTCAGAAGTACTCATGGCTTATTAGTGGTTTGAAGTTATAAAGTAAGCTGACGCTACTTTGCAGTCTTTCACAAAAAGTGCATCCAGGTTTCATGTAGGAGGACAGCGTCTGTTATGCTTTTTGCTTACATGGTTGCTCACATAAGACAAAGAAAATATTAGCACTCATTTCGGACTTGAACTCAAGGCCTACAACATTTAATGTTGGCATCACTGCTCTTGGACCAGCAAGAGCCTTTGTGGATACGATGTTTTTCCTTTCAACTAGGAAATCCCCAGCAAGGTAATTAATGTCAGGTTATAAACACAAACACACACATACACACAGCCATAGCTACTGTACTTTTTTGTAGCATTTACTAGTGCTAAAATGTAACGTTTTACCTTTGGTATGGAAAACAGCCCTTTCTGAATCCTTGGTCAAGTATCATTTCATCATGTTACCAGTCAGTAAGTTTTGCATGTTTGGTCTTATAGTAATCATGTTCATTTCAATGAACTGTCCCCACTTTCTTTAATCTCACAATGGTACATTGCTTACACCTGTAAAATGTTCGAACAAACATCAACCATATGCATTTTCTGTGTAAACTCATCCACCTCGATGAGCCAGGTGCACAAACCACAGCACTGCATTTTCACCATACTGTGCCCACTGTCACCAGCTGCTATCTCTGACAGAAGTAGAACTTCATATGTTTTTGGGGTGCTATCACTAATGTCATTCTCCTCAAAAGAAGAAAGGGGATCAGAATACAGTAAGACAAAAGCAGTGGAAACACTGAGTACATTACACGAGAGGAAGTGGGGAGTAGCTTAACAGAAGGATACAGAGTGTCAAAACAGAAGAGGTGCCCATTTTGTAAGTTACAGATTAAACAAACAGCAAACATTTTCATTTAAACATGCATGGTTCATCTCCTCTCACTGGATAAAACGTAAAGAAAGCATGTTCCTGTGTTACTGACAGCTTATATGAGCCTAAGCTCGATCCCTTCTCTCCAGGCTTTTTCTGTCTCGGCACATAGCCATTCTATTTCTACTCTGAATTCAACAGAATGGAAATGATAGGTGAGAATTCTCCAATGAATTAAAAATGTAAACAGGAATATTTGGAAAGAATTTACTAAGACTAACATATCCTTGTTCCCATGTTTCATCAGTTCTAAGGTAGACTATGGTTACTGTAGTTGGGAACTTATTATTAGCATTATATAATACATAATATATAATGAAACCCACATTACATATACACCATGGTGCAGATTTCATGTGTTTCAAGACCTTATACAACCAAAAAGAACTTAAAATGCACAATGTATTTATTTTTTAAAATGTGTTTTTCCCACTCCAGCACATACAGCTGTAGCCTTCCTCCCATAGCTCTGAACTGTCCAGATTTTCACTGAATGTCCAGATTTTTACTTCATATGTTTGGTCTGTTCCTCATACAATTTGTTGTTCCCTGACAAATCATTGAGGAGTGAATTATAGCAACTTTCTAAGTTTATAAGAACAATATTTAAAAGTTGCCCCTATATGGGGGCCTTTGTACCCTCATTATTTTTTATTTGCTAAGAGTTTGTGAGGCATGCTTCCTCCCTTACTTTTGCAGGTCTTTCTTGTAGTGACCTGGACAGGAAAGTAACTTAATTTCTCCCTTTTTATTATTTCTTCCTTTTTTTCTATTCAGTTGCTGTTACTTGTTTTGATTTTCAGAACTGCACTAAATGTCTAAAGGGTGTGATTCCTGGTTAACTAATGCTTGTGTACTCTTTTAGTTAATATAGATTTTATTTCATGTAAGTTCTACAGACCTCTAAATGCATTATAACATCTCCTTTCCTGGTTAACAAATACTTGTGTACTCTTTTGGCTAACATAGATTTTATTTCATGTAAGTTGTACAGACCTCTAAATGCATTATAACATCTCTGTGCATATATTGCCTTGCTAGTACTGCTTTATTCCTGCTGGGTACTTTATTCAGAAAGTGGGTTCAGCATTCACGAATGAAATCTTCACTTGTTTAATGTATACAAGTGTATAGGATACAGCATTATTTTATTAAAGGCAACACTCTTTATGCTTTTACATCATTTACACTTGTTCTGTATATTTAATCTCTCTCCTACTAGGGTCAGTGTATCTACCATAGCTTAAGACCTTCCACCCCCAAAATGTAGAATACTGCCTCTGATAATATATGCTATCATTGAACAAAGAATGTTAGCAGATCCTATATCCTTAGACCTAAAAAAGACTGAAGTCAGGCACGTAATACTAATCCAGAAATGGGTGCTGGCTTTTCTAGAGGTGTCACTAAATGGTTTGGCAGTCATCCTACTGACAAGACATTCAAATTTCCTGGGTCCAATATAATCTCTGATACAGGGACCATCAATAAAGTGGTCCCACAATGGCAAACCCTAAGGTACATTGTTGTTTTCTTTATCATTAATGACCTCACCCAAGATCTGCCACAAACCAAATGCATTCTATTACAGATTATATAAGCATCACAAATCTAACAAGAGACTACAAAAATATTTCAAAGTTATATAGAACTGACTTGCTAATAACAAACTACTAGTAAATATGCTAAAAAATAGTAACAGTACACACTGTTAGAAAGTAGACTTTACTTATCACAAGACAACACAGCATTCTGAAGCTTCGGATGCACTTTCAGTTTACTGTAACCAAGATGTTTCTATTCTACAAAGCTATTACAGGAGATAAGATGGCATAAACTTTCATACAATCAAATACTGAAAACAATGCAGTGCACTGCATTTTTAATGTGAAATAAGCCCATCCAACCCTATTTACAAATATTTACATTATAAAACAACTCAGAGATGGCTACTTACAGCAACAAAGGAACATCCAGCATCCAATTCTTGTTACCAGACCTGATGAAATTATGACGTTGTAATTTATTACAAGGAAGTAACAAGATGTCCATCATGCACATTTTCTTCTTCGGGTTTGCACTAACATCCTGACTATTCAACATTCTGTCTGCTGATGGACTATTTTTTTACATATGTCTGAATTATTCAATGACATTTTAAACACAAAGAATAAGCATTCTATGTCTACCAGACTTATAATTGCAATGTGGAAAAAATATACAAAATCCAATTCAAACAGATAGATGAATGTTATACCACACATAAAAATAATAAGACATTTAATACAACCTATAATTCAGAAAACCAAACAAGTAAAAAAAAAATACTCCCAAAAATTACTATTACTGACTCAACAGGAACACAGTTATCCTGGAGCACACAACAAAAATATCTAAGCATTACTTTAGATCAAAACCTCTCCTTTAACCTACATACGGAATCTTATGTTAGAAGTGTTAATTCAGTTAACAATCTTTTACAAAGTATCTAACTTGCTCACTAACTGAAAGTAGGTGTGCTTTAGCTATAAATACACTGCTCTCTAGGATTGAGTACGGCCTCCCACTGATACCACTGCTCCCTGCTCAGAGTACAAAATTCTTAGGTTTATTAATCATGCTAACACTGAGCATTGCTAGACTACATGACATAACTGGCTTCCAGTAACAACTAGGGTACTACAACTTCTCAAACACAACAGTTAAGCTTCTATGTGGAAGATTATGTCCCTCTC
>NC_056742.1:129185326-129255326 GCF_019279795.1 Protopterus annectens | reverse complement strand
AAAGACTACCCCGGGATTCAATAACACCTACACTAAGTGTACACCATTCTGAGTGAAAAGACAACAGACATAACTCACACCTTCTTCCTCCTAATTTCAGTTTTCCTACTGATATATTGACAGAGATACATAAAGTTACCACAAAATGTAAACTACATGGACACAGTGTAATCTTTCTGAGCGACTAGAAAGCACATAAAATGTGCTAAGAATGTTCTTGAAACATTTAGTGTACACTCAGTGTAGGCTTTATGGAATCTGGCTCTTAGATAAATACATGTTTTAATGGTTTAGCATAACCAGTCAAACACCACATTTTGAATGGTGAGACTGGATTACCTAGAGAAAACCTATGCAGGCATGCAAACAGCATACACACTCCACACAGACCACAGCCAGAGGTTAGGACTAAACTGCAGACCCTGGAGTAGCAAACAATGCATCTTAAACACTGAGTCACACTGCTACTCACTTGGGTTTTGTCCACCAGATTTTTTTAATAGACAGTAAATGCCTATTTTCATAAGCATTTGAAAGAGTGCATAGAGAATAAAAAATAACATTAAAGTACTCATATTAGTTACAGGATTACAGATCATTTTAGAAGCATTTATCTGTAAATAAAATTAAACTCAGTCATATTAACAAAGAATATTAAGAGAATATGACAGATTTAAAAATGACACAGTACACAGTTGAAGAATGTATTATCTCAAGAGAAGAACAGACAAGACAAAATAGAACTTAGGGATCAAGAATCACTGGAGATCAAGTATAAATCACTACTAATGTGACAAAGTAAGTCTACATTCTGGATAAGCAGGATTAATAATGCGAACATTATTCTTATACATATGGAGCCACCATCTCACTCACCTACTCTTAATATTGGGTATTCATGATTTTCTGTTACTCATAAAGCAAGTCTTCTATCAGATAACACTGTACAGGTTCCTGTAGGGATAAGGTCACCTAGCACCTTAAGGTCCAAGCTAGTGCCATTGTTTTGTACTCATCAGATAATGTTGCCCCATTTTATCAACCTCTCATTGACCTGCAGTATTCAGGTGGAAATTTGATATGGATGAGTTCCAAGTGAACTTGATATGTTTGCTTCACCTTGAGTTGTATAGTTTCAGATGTGCCCGGGTAGCCTTTTCCTGATAGTAGCTTCACCTTGCTACATAATACACATACTGAATAAAATAATTAATGTCATAAAGGATCCATGTTGTGCAATCCACTGATATAGTTATAAAACAATAAAAAACTTATCTTACACAGTCCATTTTTCAATGGTAATCAGAATTAAGTTTGATGACACCCTGTATTCTGATCCCATTGTTGAAGAATAACTCATTCTTGTTTAACTGTTATGTATAGAATATGGGGGATTGATTAGCATATTTAAAAAATTCAAATATGACTTTTTAGACTTACCTTGATGTTTTCAACTTCCATGAACTTTTATTTGACTACAGTCAAGGAGAATTTTTTTTGTTAACATACTTTACAATTTCTTATAGAACAATCTGGAAGCAATGAACCAGAAAATTCTAGGAAGGACCAGTATTACTTGAAGCACATTCCACCATACACTAGTGGACTTTATGCATGTTAAGTTTTTCATACTGTATACTACATGTATTCCTCAAATTGTCTTTTGTACTAACAACATTTTATTTGTGAAGCTTTTGCACCGGACCTCCGCTACAAACGGGCCGGGCCATGCCCAGTCAGACACTCCCAGTAAACAAATGGAAATAAATAAATACATATTTGTTCTTTCCTGTTCATAAATTTTACTTCAACACAAATCCCAGTATCTGTCAACTATGTAAATATATATGGGGATACGTCATGTTTCCTGAAACCTGAAGCCTCGTTCCCATGACTTGCTCTTGACCCAAGATGAGGACAAGTGCAGGAGGTGTTGAAAATTTCCCTTCTGCTTTGCTTCATTACCTTGTCTGAGATCCTGCTGCCCTCAGAACCACTTATAAATAATGGGTTCAGTGCACACAGGTAGTCAAGAGTCAAATGGTCAACCAACACCACAGGAAACTTCCAGCCCATGGCAACAGTGCCCCACGCACCCAACAAACAACTACTGATGAAAGTGCTGACTGTGCCTTAGCCCTAACCCACACGTTTACATCAAACCACACCATACTTCTCAACTGTACAAACTTTTAGAGAAAGTCCAGATTTTTGCCTCATAGTTTTGGCCAGTTTTTCATAAAACTGTGGTTTTCTGGCAAATTATTGACAAGTCATTAAAGACTGAAGACAGAAAATAATGACAGAAATTTTAGTTTCACACTTTTTACCCTTCAGAAATATCATGCTAAAGCAAAACCTGTTACTGTATCAACTTTCTAAATTTGTAGGAGCAATATTTAACATTTGTCCCTATTTTTAGTCCTTTATCCCTCCATTATTAACAGCTTTGTCCAGATTTCTTGCTCTAAGAGGTTGCGAGGTATGAACCACACCCAGCATCTCTATCTGCTATCAAATATTATAAGAATCATTACTTGTTTCAGTATAAAACCATCTCTGCTACAGGTATTTATTGATTTATTTATTTATTTATTGACATATTGGTGTATAACTGTTTACTGTGGTAGTGCACTGATCAGCTTTGACCAATTTTAGGCTCAGCCTGGATGAAATACAAAACATTTCACAAAAAAAATACCAAATGTAAGCAATAACAGACTAGTTCACACTAGTTACACTGAAAACGTGTATATACTTTCCAATGAACAAGCACAGTGCATGTATAAATATCATAACACGTACGCATTCATAAGCAGACCCAGACCACTAATTGTGCACTAAATGTCATTGTTTTGCATTTACCATCTTTTGATCATGTGTTGCATACTTCCCTTTAACAAACATTCCCACATTTACTGATGACGAAATGTTGACAAGTGCACAAAGCAATAATTACTAACTGAACATTTTATGAATAAAATAATAAATGTTCCGCTGCCCCAAGGAACTAATCTGCCTGCTTGTGCTTTAGTTGTAAGTCTATGTAAAGCAATTTGGTGAAAAACAGCCTAAGCAGAAGGCCTTCTTTGGATATCGGAGAAATTCAGACACTGATACAAAATTAAAAAAAATAACAATTAGGTTGCTGATCAGAAATTCTCTGGTGAAGAAATATGCTACCATTGTGTCCTTCCCCTTACAAAACATCAAAATCATTACATGTTTTCAAAAGCCTGGAAAAATATATATCTGCAATTACCCATAGTGGCAACGACAAAGAATATGCGTGATCTTTTAGCTCAGCAATGTAGACATGCATACATGTAGCCATAAAAAAGGTCTAATTCTATTTTTGAGTTAGAACTTACTTTTGGACTATTTAATGTTTTAATCATAACTAGCTCTGACTGTCTTAAGAATATGATTATATCCAGGTGGAATAAGGTAATAAATACGCCCACAAAAACAAAGCAGCCCCTATAAAATGAGCTCTACATACCTGGACTGGAGAAACTGAAAAGGAATTTCAGTACATTTTTGAATTCATACTTGAATATACTGGCGTTCTTTATTGTGGGGGGGGGGGGGGGTTATTGTGCCCAAACTCATTATTACCAAGATGTAGTCAAACACACTCTTCCATTCAGCTGAGTACAGTTCACCCCGAATATCCCTCCAACACGTTGCGGCTTTCTGAGGCCAGATTTCCACTACGACTAAGTTGCTACACAGACCCCTACTCAGTGACAGGAATACTCCAAAATGTGTCAGTGAACAACAGTTGACAGTTATTGATACATTTATTAAGCACATGGGTGCAACATCTGGAGAAATCGGTGCATGTCTAAATGTAATGCATGGGGTGGATAACATGAAACTGAGATCACAAAATGTAATGTATTGGTTAAACTCCGGCTTTATTATTACCATGGGAAACAACTGTTACATTTCGTTTTATGCTTATGTTTCAAAAACACCAGGTGCTATAATCAGGGTCCGTGGGGGGGGTTCAGCTTTTTAAGTTACAGCAAAGGCGTTATGACACCACACATTGCCTCTACCAGTTTCCAGTCCATGATACTTTGGCAGTATGACTAGTGCCCCTGGATCGGGAAAGGGAAAAAATCCGCATTTACTAATGTGCCCAGAGCTGCTATGAAGGGGCAATACTGACGAACAGCAACGACGCACACCTGAACTGTCCATAGCCATAAATCTAAACAACTTGTAATCGCCATTTGCAACAATACCAAGATATTTAGAAAGTTGTAACTGACCAACACAGCGTTTTTATCTACTTCCCGGGACCAGTAGCAATTCAAACAATAGCGAGTTGCAAAACTGCAGATGTAGTACAGACAAATAAATTAGGTTTGATTAGCAGTTTAAATTACACAAGAGCATGCTTTATGACCTATCATATTTTTTAATTACCTTGAATAGCGTGTAACACCGTCAATTACCTACTTCGACTTCTCCTTTCTGGAAGCTAATCGACAGAACACAAGGGCAGAGAGGTGACTAAAAGTAAATTGGGATAAACTTACACTTATCAATAGCGCGTCTTTGATAGAGGAACTTAAGAAACTATATAATCTGCGCGTGAAGGGAGGAATAAAGTCCAAGCGCCAATAGGAAGCGAAGGGCGTTTCTAAAGGAGGCAACGCCCAATTCCTGACCTTGTGTCTTTTCTGCTAAAGACAGGATTTTCCGAGAACTCAGCTGCCTGCGACTTTACATTCTTGGAATGCTTTGACGCTGTTGCCATGCAGTTTATTTTGCTTGTATTTCGACGGCTTTTATCTGGCAATACAATAATTCATTCATAAAAAAATCACAGTTGGATTTTTGGTTAGTATTTTGGTGGGCACTTCACCTGGCTGCCAGGTAATTCACACATGCGACTAAAAGTGAGAGGGAAAGCAGAGTGAGGATCTGGCAGAGATAAACTAATAGAACAGAGATGTTATGATTACTTTTTTCTAACATTATAACAACTTAAGAACGCGTTTATGTCTGTTTTAGAATCCTCCCATTATGTCCGCTCTTTTAAATTTGGAACGGTTTTAACTCTTAAGTCCACTACGCCGTGCTTGTCCATTTCTTTAAAGCCGCTATTGAGTACGTATTTGTGTTACGCTTGTGACAGCTTGTGGTTCCGGACTCAAAAGGGCCTAGAGACCAACATCTACTCACTCAACAAATACGAATAACCAAATAAAAATCCAATAAAACAATTAATACGTGATTGCGTTCGAACGGGAAACGTTCAGAAGGCTAACTCTGTTAAAAAGATAAAGTTTATCAAAAGAAAATAGTTGGATAGTTCTTTACAATGCAGATAACTGGTATCACCTTTCCTTTTGTATGTGTCTCCTTGAAAAACTACATACATGCGTCTTTTAGCGTATTGAAAATAAAACCAATCATCGATTAGAAATTAAATCTTGCTAGAAACATGAAGTTGTAACCAACCTTCATGTTAAAGCTAATAAGGTTCATAGGTTAATACTAGGCTAACTGCCCTTGGCCATTTTAAGCCTAGGAAATTACCCAATGTGGGACTCAAACCGTGAACCTGGTGTCTGTAAAGTAAACACCTTAACTGTTAGGACAATCTCCCACATTTCTTCTTTTTCTTCCTTGGCTGTTGTGCATGTTATTTACTTCTGGTTTACACTATGGAAAAAAGTCTCAACACGTTTTTGATATTGAATCATAATTCATAGGATGTGGCTGGTAAATTCACATGGCAGGACTAAAATCACCTTAGCCGGAACCTGGAACTTACTGATTCTTTATAATGCCTTTTAAGTAAATGCCTGTAATAAAGGGTTGGAGGATCTGTTGTTAAACGTCATAATTAGGACATACCTTCTAAATGTCCTGCTAGTCAATGTTATCATTTTCTTTAAGTATGGGCATCTGATGTCCCTTCCCAATTAATGATCATAAAGAAATGGTCAACTGTTGCCCAGGTGATTTTTATAACCAAACTCTAAATATGCAGTTTGGGTTTTACAGCCTCTTAAAAACTATTATTTAACTGCATGACTATATTTTTCCATATATTTGCCATCAATTCTAGATTTACTAATTTCCTTAATGAAGCTAAAGTTATTTTTGTTACATATATTACTTATGACTGAACCAACTCTATAAATGCCTCCATAACACACATTTATGTCAGGTTCAGTATTTGTAGTCCAGGATTTGCATAAAATTAAGTAGTTCTTCTTATTGAGATTCTCTGCTACAAATTTCAGAATTCACTGTTACAGTTTTTAATATGCTCAGGTTAAAAGTTAATGAGAAGCAGTAACACTTTAGTTGTTGTTTAGTAATGGTGTAAAAATAAAAGCATTTCCATTCAATTGTTATTGTGAAAGAAAGCCAGCACTGAAAATTTATCTTCAAAAGCATTAGCTTACATCATAACTTTGGCAGTTTTTGACATTTTATACTATATTCACAAGATATTCTTTTTATAAACTTACTCCAAATAATGGATTTTTGAATCTTACAATTTGAAGACACGTTTAGATATTTTTGCTGCTGATTATACAGTGCAGTCATGCAGATTATGTACTGAAAACATAACACAGATATATTATAAATTGACTAAGTCATGCTACAAAGTTTAAATGCTGAAATGAATATATTGACAAAATGCACAGGAAGCACTGAACAACACTGTCTTGGTAAACCTAATTTGCAGACAGACTCCAAACAGTGCAGGCAGCAAAGATTTTTTTGCAGAATAAACAAACTGTTTACCAGAAGGTAGGTGTGTTTGTGTGTGTGTATTTGAGTGAACGTCTGCCTTGGTTCTGTATTTTGGTATTGGGGGGGGGGGGTCATTTCATAGGTATCGGTGTTACAAACACAGACTTTCTGACTACTGCAATAAATTGTCCCTAGGTGTGTAGTATGTTTTTAAGTTTCCCATGTGACTATGCAAGTCGGCAAAATAAAGTAGACTAACATCTAATACATAATGATGCAATAACTGATGTTCTTTAATACATTAAAATGAAGTAACACCACTGGGAACCTCAAGGAATAGACAGGTTATGACTCAGCACATGAAAGGAACAAGCAGCCATACTTAACTGCTTATAGAAATAGATACAGTGGATATAAAAAGTCCTGAAAAGGGCTGTTCACAAGAGATGCCCTCGTAATCTGACAGATTTGGAGAGCTTTTGCAAGGCAGAATGGGTAAATTGCCAACTCAAGGTGTGACATGTTGATAGACTCCTACCCAAGAAGACTGAATGTTGTAATTAAATCAAAAGGTGCTTCAACAAAGTATTAGTTTAAGGGTGTCCACAGGTATGCAACCAGCTTATTGAACTTTTTTATTTTTTATATTTTTCCCCTAACAGATTTGTTTATTTTCAATTGAATTGTACAGGTTATAGGTCACATTAAAGGTGGAAAAAGTTTTGAAATGGTTTACTGTGGTCTAATTTTTTTATATCATAAAAACCTGGCATTTTAACAGCGGTGTGTACACTTTTTATATCCACGGTACATTGGTCATTATTTATATGGTCATTTATTTGAAGGAATACTCTGAATCCATGTTCATGTGTGGTAATATACAGAGGACAGAGACAGTTGTTATTATCATTTAAAGGCAGTTAAAAATAGATAGAAGTGGTGTTGTAAAAACATACAAAGTAAAATAGGAAAATAAAAAGAATGCATATTTTCCCCCTTTTTATAGTTAATTGAGAGTTTTTATCAACAGTAAATTTTCTAAACAATTTTATAGCAAATCAACAGCCTAAATCAAGCCATAGTACAAATTGCCAAGTGAAAACAATAGGCTACAGCTCAATATATCTACTTAAATATGGACTTTGAATTTATTAAAATAAGAAATAGAGGGTTTCATTGAACGACAAGCAAGTCAGCAGACGTAACAGTGAGCAAAGATTATGATTACAGAAAAACAGTGATTTGAAGGTAAGCTGCTTCAGGACTGGTTTACTGAGATTATTACATTTAGACCTTACAGTCTATGAACTGTGAATGCTGTTTGCTACAAATATACTCTTATTTTAATAGTATTATTTAGATAACTTCCCTTTTCATTTAAAAAGGCTTTCTTCAAACCTGGTACTCCAAAGTATATATCACATCAGTGTTGCCTATGCTTATTTATCTTTATCCTGAATGTCAGTGTAATACTTAAAACATGTTGGTGTGCATTTTCCTTATACTTTTTCCCATATAAAATGGCTTGATAGCTTATACATTTAGTTAACCATAACCCATTTGTAATATTACTTGCTGCAGAAACATTGAACAAATATTTTTTCTTCTAAGTGGATGCCAAAACATTTTCATTACACATCTATAGACTGACAACCATGTAATCTAAAAGCTCCTAACTTGTTAGTTGAACAGTTGTTTTGTATTCAATCCACATTCCAAACATTTTGAAATATTTTTTGATATTTGGAAGAAAATGTTGGCATTTCTGAGAAGTTGGTT
This sequence comes from Protopterus annectens, assembly GCF_019279795.1. Classification (NCBI taxonomy): domain Eukaryota; kingdom Metazoa; phylum Chordata; order Ceratodontiformes; family Protopteridae; genus Protopterus; species Protopterus annectens. The sequence continues at coordinate 129,246,818 of NC_056742.1, read as the reverse complement.
AAAAATCTTCCAGTTACTTGAAATGACCTCTTCTATTGCTTTAGCATCGATGCTATGAATCCCTATCACTTTATCGAAGTTCCAAAACTCCGTAGATCATATGGCCGAGACCATATGTCCGAAGTTTTTGAACTTCAAAACAATAAGAAAACACAAAAAAATAAAATAAAACAACTTACCTGCACCCCCCACACCCCCTGCTACTTAAATATACTAGCTCCGAGATCATACTGCAGAGAGCAAAATGGCAAATCCAGAGGTCTGCACTATATGGCAATCTCAGTAGAAAATGTTCGAAGTTCCAAAACGTCGGACATGGTCTTGGCCATATGCTCTTCAGAGCTTTGGAACTTTGATAAAGTGATAGGGATCCATTGTTACAGCTATCATGTAAATAAAAGACTTTGCTGAAGATATTTGTTTGTCAAAATGTTTATGCTACCACCTTCATCTGTAAAGGACAGTCATCTCAAAATGAAAAGAAAGGACTAGAGGAATGAGAAAAAGAGAAAAGAGATGACAGGACAAAGACAGAAGGGGCAATGACATAAAGAATAAGAGATGGTGAAGGTCAAATCCTAACAACAGAGTTCTGAACATTAGGCTATATTTAGGTGTAGGGAGTGGATGATTTGGAGATGGGGCTGTTGAATTGGTGGACTGAGATAAATAAACTTATAATCCAAGTACAGGAAATATGGATTTGGAAATCTTTGCAGTTGCATACTAGGGAAATAGCAATAACTATTCATAAATATTAAAATAAGCAAGAAAGTGAAATGAAGATCCTTCTCTGCAATGATCTGTCTAGTGTCATATATAATTATCCTGCTATCAGAGATTTAAGACCCATTGCTGAACTAAGATATACTATTGTGATTTAGTCTCATAAATTATGCATCTTGATTCATTTTAACCCTTTACATATGTAGCATAAATATAATATTGTACCTGTGGAATTAATAAGTAACAGCTGTGGGACAGCTGAAGTTTATTTTTTATTTCTTACCTTATGTCAGCACAGTTCTAAACATTTGTACTACCTGTGAAAGAAGCTTTTAATGTGAATTATGTACAGATGTCTCAAGGAACAACAGATGGATAAAATTCAGTTCTACAATTATTGCATTCTGGTTATTTAAATATAGTTGAAATTAAATACACAAAAATAAGTATATATCAAGAAAGTCAATAATAGTATCCCAGGCGTTCTTACATATGGCATAGTCTAATCCAAATCTTTGGTGAATTTTCATTTTATGTGTTATGTAACTTAAGCATTATTTTATTAAGAGACTGAATCATAATGGTGAGGCACCAGGGATGTCATAAGTGCCAAAACAAGCCTAAACTAATTATAAATGACTGAGGCTCAGTATATGTTTATATTTTATAAATCCTAAGTAACATGCAAGTGGTGAGTGGGTGCATAAAATATCAAGATACTAATAACTGTTTTGAAAGGTTTCTATTCATCCTCTTCTTTTATGGCAAATGGCTGGAACTGTCTATTACTAGTGGAGGTCTATTATTCTGGGGGATAATGTCAAAAAATATGTAAAATTAATAGATATACTAACAGATCCATGTAGAGAAGAAGGAATCTTAAAACCTGAAAACCTTCACTGGTAGACAAAGAAATCAAAATATTCCTTTACCTTCACCTGGCTCCATGGTACAAACAGACAGAGCCTCTAACATGGAGTCATAGGTTCATAGGTACTTACTAGTTCATTGATCTGTGGAAGATTTTAGCCCTTATATTTTGCATATGAATAACCTACAGATAAGTCAAACAAGGTTATTTGGGACTTTTAGATATTCCTCTTATCCATGAAGGACAGGGGTGCTAAATTGGGGGGGGGGGTGAATGTATGGTTCCCTAGCCATTCATCCAAATTGCATCTGAATACTGTAGTAAGAGAAGTACTTTGCTTCATGTGGAGTGGAAGACAGTTCTATAGTAGTGGTATTCTCTAAGATACATACCTATCCCTCCAAGATGTCATATTTATTTTTTTAAAAGAGATTAAGATCACTTAAGCAGGAGATTATGATACCATTGGACTTGTGAATGTGTAATAGGTCTGACAGAATAGGTGACAATGGAGCTCTATACTTGAGGTAGAGGCATACCGCTCAACCTCTTAACACAAGAAATCTAGACCAAGCCTAAAATAATGGGGTGCAAAGTCCCAAAAATAGGGACAGATTCTAAATATTGCTCTTATAAACTTAGAGAGTTGCTAGAATAACAGGAGTTGTGTTAGAATGCATTTTCTGAAGGATATGATGTTTGAAACTCAAATGTTTGTCATTGTTTAGTGACATCAGTCCTCAGTCATTTGCTGGGGGGAAAAGTAATTTTATAAGGAACAGACAAAAATATGTGGCAAAACTGCACATTCTGCAAAGATCTGGACAGTTGCTAGGTATGGGTAGAGGTCACTTCTCAATAACCTATGTGATGCCAAGAAGAGGGACAAGGTTTTGAGATAGTCTGCATAATTTTTACAACTGAGGCCCCTCATTTTTCCATTGAGAAGGCATTGCAGTTATTCCAGCTGTGAAAAGTGTTTAGACAGTTACAAACCAAACTGGGCATTATACTTGATGATTAGCTTAATGAGTGATGAGTAAAGTGGAATGATTACATTCCAGGATCTGGAGGCAATACCTTTAAAATATATGTTGTGCAAAGAAAAAGGACTTCCTCATAACAGTAGATATCTGATGATCAAATGACACTTCATTGTCAGCATAGGTTTGCAGATACCTAACTACTTGATTAGTTTTCAAGGGTATGTTATCAATGTGGTAGTTACAAGGGAAGTCATGCTTGTTGACGGAAATGACTATACATTCTTGCCATTTAGTTTTAGTCCATAGATTTCACACCAACTATTTTTTGGGGCAGGCCATCTTGGAGGATCTTGGTGTCCTCTGGGGATTTATGATAGGATAAGCAAAGACAAGTGGAAACTCTCCAGTAACCCACCGGTGGTTGAACAAATCAGCTATCTTGAATAAATCACTCGAGACGTAGAATACAAACCGCACATTTATTTAAGCTCAAAATTCCAGCTTTTCGTCAGTTACAAAAAAACAACTTCCTCAGAACGGAAAAAAAACGTCATGTCATTTAAACCCCTTCTTATAGTTTAGCCTTCCTCTCACATGATCAAATAGAAAAAACAAAATGCATTGCTATTTTAATTTAAAGGCCATCTAAAAATCCTATATTCAGAAACCATACTGGTCATACTGAACACAGTTATATTTGTTACAAGTGTATATGCACATGCCCCTAACAACTTGTACTGAATAATTATATTGGTGCAATAAAATATAATAAGATAGTAAACTCATCTCTGGATGAGTTACTTATGCTAAACTATTAAATTTGAACATCTAATTTAAAAGAATAGGAAATTATCTGCTGAATGAATACATCCAGTCACCCGAAACTCAGGCAAAAGTTGAAAAAGAACAATAGTAAAAAACATAATACTCAACATACTTTTCAGACACATTAAAAATACCAGAAAGTACCCTATTGCTGTAATATATATATAATGCATATAAATGTGCGAAAGGAAACTTGATCGAAGTAACTGTACGCAGTCTGTAAAAGTCTGAGACTTTAAAAACCATAATGTAACTCGTTACCCTCACAAGATTACTCAAATAGAAACTCATAACTTATAACATACAAAGCCCTACATATTCTTATTATGATCATATAATAATATTATATATATAACTAAACTGTTTAAAATACTGCTTAAAAAATGTAAATACTGCTTAAAAATGTAAATGTTAGCTCCCATCCCATCCTCATGATCCTGTCACTTCAATAGATGGAACAACCCTTAATAGTTGAACGGCTTATGACCAAAACTTTGATATACCAACAAATGTATTTGTGAGAACATAGGTAAAATAAACCCTAAACTTCATCTATTTAAACTTTTGAGTTTTAACAAACATGTGATAGAGGACATGCCATTTGTAGTATGGTAATGCCAGGCATCTAACTTTAGCAGCTATACCAATTCCCTATTCTCCAATCGGAGTGAATCAGGTCCCCCCCTCCCTTCCGATTGTACTTGATCAATTACTAAGAATGAAAATTCGTGATGGGGATTCTCCATCACATGTTTGGCCAAAGCATTCTCCAACTTAGCCTTTCTTATAGCATACAGATGTTCGTACATACGTTCATGTAGTTTCCTATCTGTTTTCCCGATGTAGAAAACTGGGCATTGGGAACACTTGGCCAAATAAACTACTTGGATACTATTACAGTTAAATCTACACTGAAGTCCATACTTTGTACCTCTTACTTCGAAGGTAGAGCCCACTTTAATGTACCTGCAATAACGGCACATATTACATTTATACATGCTCACTCTAGAGTTAGAAACCCTAGGTTTCCTCTCAAGGATGCTTTTGAGATTATAACCTCTTTTAAAAGCCATCCTAGGATATTCTGTCAATTTCTGCCGAGTAGAATTATTCTGTATCACCAGGTTCCAGTTTTTCTGAATGATGGAAATGATCTCCTTTGCGTCCAAACTGTAAGTCATGATGAAACTACAAGGATGGAATGCTCTTAGAACCGGGCTAGAACTAAAATTTTCCTGGGTTGTACTGGTTTGGTTTAAAATAGGTAAATAAAAACCTGTCTCCCTCTTATTTCGTACTTCCGTCAAGAGATCTGAAATGAGCCCTTCCAGATAACCTCTGTTAAGAAAGAGGCCTGTCATGAAATTGCATTCCTCCAAGAAATCACAGTCCCTAGTCACCATCCTAGCTGCTCTAACCAGTTGAACTTGAATTGACAGAATATCCTAGGATGGTTTTTAAAAGAGGTTATAATCTCAAAAGCATCCTTGAGAGGAAACCTAGGGTTTCTAACTCTAGAGTGGGCATGTATAAATGTAATACGTGCCGATATTGCAGGTACATTAAAGTGGGCTCTACCTTCGAACTAAGAGGTACAAAGTATGGACTTCAGGGTAGATTTAACTGTAATAGTATCCAAGTAGTTTATTTGGCCAAGTGTTCCCAATGCCCAGTTTTCTACATTGGGAAAACAGATAGGAAACTACAGGAACGTATGTACAAACATCTGTACGCTATAAGAAAGGCTAAGTTGGAGAATGCTTTTGCCAAACATGTGATGGAGAATCCCCATCACGAATTTTCTTTCTTAGTAATTGATCAAGTACAGTCGGAAGGGAGGGGGGAACCTGATTCACTCCGATTGGAGAATAGGGAATTGGTATGGCAGCTAAAGTTAGATGCCTGTCATTACCATACTACAAATGGCATGTCCTCTATCACATGTTTGTTAAAACTCAAAAGTTTAAATAGATGAAGTTTAGGGTTTATTTTACCTATGTTCTCACAAATACATTTGTTGGTATATCAAAGTTTTGGTCATAAGCCGTTCAACTATTAAGGGTTGTTCCATCTATTGAAGTGACAGGATCATGAGGATGGGATGGGAGCCAACATTTACATTTTTAAGCAGTATTTGCATTTTTAAGTAGTATTTTAAATAGATTAGTTATATATATATATAATATTATTATACGATCATAATAAGAATATGTAGGGCTTTGTATGTTATAAGTTATGAGTTTCTATTTGAGTAATCTTGTGATGGTAATGAGTTACATTATGGTTTTTAAAGTCTCAGACTTTTACAGACTGCATACAGTTACTTCGATCAAGTTTCCTTTCGCACATTTATATGCATTATATATATCACAACAATAGGATACTTTCTGGTATTTTTAATGTGTTTGAAAAGTATGTTGAGTATTATGTTAGGCAGATTTGGCTAAAACTATCTTGGAGTTAAAGTTGTTCATCAGAAAGTTAAATTTGCAATTGTTGTTGGGTAACTTCACTAGGGAACCAGGTAACTTTTCTGTCCCTAGTACTTATAACCCACCTTTGTGTCCTGTGTTGGAAATGTTTGAGCAGATTTGCAAATTGGATATCCGCCACTTATTAAGTCACCCTTTCCTGACACAGACATCTAGATTTAACATCAGTAAGGAAGAAAGGGCCTTATTGGATCTTTTATGTAATGCACCATGTCAGGGTAATGCAGCCTGATAAGGGTGGCGGCCTGGTGGTGATGAACGAAGGGGATTATATAAGGAGAATGGAAGACATTTTGGTATCCGAGACTTACAAGGAAATTTCTAGGAATGAGTTGAATATAGGCCTTTCTGGAATTTCTTCCTATTATAATGACATGTTCATTAATAATACAGTTGACCTAAACTTATTCAGCTATATATCCACATCAGCGCCTAAAGTTCCTACAATGTTTGATTCCCCCAAAACCCACAAGAATCCTGAAGACCCCCCCATGCGTCCTCTGGTTAGTGCCAGAGGTAGCATTACCTACGCTAGTGCGAAGTTAGTGGATTCAATCTTGAAAAAATATGTAGAGAGTGAACCACAGATATCAAAGGATTCCTGGTCTTTCTTGGCCAGGGTCAATCAAATCCCTTACTGTGTAGATAGTTACTTTCTGACCATAGATGTGAGGGATTTGTATTCTTCCATCCCCCATTCAGTGGCATTAGATTAGACTCCCACCATAATGCGTTCTAAAGAAACACCTAACGAGGAGATCCAACAGGTCAGCAAATTGCTAGATATCATTTTATCTAGTAATTATGTAACTTTCAATAACAAGTACTACCTACAGAAAATAGGGGTACTTATGGGATCTCCTTGTGGTGCCAGTGTGGCCAATTTGGTCATGGCTGTCTGGGAAAGGGAGCACATATTTACTAACCCGATCTTCCAGGATAAGGTGTCATTGTATACACGATTTTTGGATGATATCTTTATCATCCTAAAAGGGGATGGTGAATCAGCTGACCAGCTTTTAAACTACTTTAATTCTTCTACTGAGTTTTTAAAGTTCACTTCTAGTTTAGAAAAGGATAGGATTTCATATCTGGATGTTGACTTATCGAAAGATAAAAGTTCTAACTGTTACATAGCTAGAATTCACCGAAGGGAAACTTTTTCTAACAGCTATTTGCAGTTCAATAGCTGTCACCTTTTGCTCAGAAGAAATCCATCATAAAGGGTCAATTGGTGAGAGCTGCAAGAATGGTGACTAGGGATAGTGACTTTCCTGAAGAATGTAAATTCATGGAAAGTCTTTTCCGCAAAAGAGGATACCTGGAAGACCTTATTTTGGATTTAATTTTTGAAGTCCAAAACAAGTGGGTGTCAGGCTTCTATGTGCCTATTTTAAATTCTTCTAACACACCTGAGGATAATTATACATCCAACTCAGTAGTTAAGAAATTTTACCCTTGTAGTTTCATCTTAACTTATAATGTGGATGTTAAGGGTATCATCTCTATTATACAAAAAAATTGGAATTTGATTATGCAGGAGGGGTCATTCAGGGAGAGTAAAGTGGAATACCTCAAGATAATTTTTAGATAGGGTCAAAACCTTAAAAGTATTTTGGAGTCTAAAGCTAAGTTCTCGGAGGCAAGAGCAGGCATGTTTAAATGTAATATGTGCCGTTACTGCAGGTACATTTCTGCAGGGTCGACTTTTGTCATAAGGGAGTCTAGATATAGAATACAGGGCAGATTTAATTGTTCTAGTTCAGGAGTTGTTTGTTTGGCCAAGTGTTCCCACTGCCCAGTTTTCTATGTCGGAAAAACCGACAGAAAACTACAAGAGCATATTTACGAGCATTTATACGCTATCAGGAAAGGTAAGGTGGAAAACGCCCTAGCAAAGCATGTCATGGAAAACCCTCTACATTTATTTTCTTTTATAGCCATTGACCAGGTTCGGTCGGATGGAAGGGGAGGAGCCGATTCACTTATTCTTGAGGGGAGAGAACTGATTTGGCAACTGAGATTGGATGCCTGTCACCATCCAGACATCAATGGCAGATTATCTATAACATGTATGTTGAAACTCAAGAGTCTAAATAGATAAATATCAAGCCTGCCAGTTGTTTCCTGACACTGTTTATACAAAATATATAAATATAATATCAAACATAGGATAGTTTCATTTTATAGTAATCTGTCCTGTTGTCATACATCTTATTGGTTTGTGTGTATCTCTGCTGTTAAATTAACATATATATATTATACTTTTTATCCATTATAATCTTTTTCATTTACTATGTAAAGTCAATTTACAGATATTTATATACCCCCTTTATACAGTAATTTCTTTGCAATCGGTAGCTATATAGATCAGCTAGACATTTAAGGTTTATTTATGTTGCATACTGACATTTTTATATTCAAATTTTTAGTCAACATTTTTTAAAACTAGTATGTTGTACTTATGTTTGGTCATTGAATATGTAAATATTTATCTACCTATATGTCCTTAATTGGTTTAGAGGTTTTTCTTGTCCAATACTATGTTTTAAATGTATCTGGTTGCATTTCCATATTTTCTTCATATGGAGATATATAGGGTATTTAAAGGGGTGGTGACTGTGTGACGTTGTTTCCGTTCCTTTTTGGGGTTTCTGAAGAAGTTGGTACATTACAACCGACGAAAAGCTTGTGAGAAGCTTAAGAAAGATAGAATTTAATAAATCTTTTATTTCCTTTACTTGGTGTTTGGAGATTCATTTCGTAGTTCCTGAGATGCGAAGGAGTGTCGTGCATCTAATTCTTTTTATTATGTTTTTTACTTTTGTTCTTTTTCAGCTTTCGCCTGAGTTTCGGGTGACTGGATGTATTCATTCAACAGATAGTTTCCTATACTTTTAAATTAGATGTTCAAATTTAATAGTTTAGCATAAGTAACTCATCCGGAGATGAGTTTTATATCTTATTATATTGTATTGCACCAATATAATTATTCAGTACAAGTTGTTAGGGGCATGTGCATATACACTTGTAACAAATATAACTGCGTTCAGTATGACCAGTATGGTTTCCGAATATAGGATCTTTAGATGGCCTTTAAATTAAAATAGTAATGTATTTTTTTTTTTATTTGATCATGTGAAAGGAAGGCTAAACTATAAGAAGGGGTTTAAATGACATGACGTTGTTTCCATTTTGAGAAAGTTGTGTTTTTGTAACTGATGAAAAGCTGGAATTTTGAGCTTAAATAAATGTGCAGTTTGTATTCTACGTCTTGAGTGATTTATGCAAGATAGCTGATTTGTTCAACCACCGGTGGATTACTGGAGAGTTTCCACTTGTCTTTGCTTATCGCAGTCTTTTTCTGATTTACAGTTTGTTTTTGATTTATGATAGGAAAAAGTTTGCAGTCATCCGACCCTCAGACTTGAACCAGGTAACCAAAGTTTGATTAGTTGCTCCAGTGCTGGAGAAGCCATACATGGAAGGTGAGGAGTGAAGGGGCATGGCATGCACACCTTTCCTCTTGGGGTGGGGGGTGTAAAAAGGATTGTGCACTCATAGGGGCACACAGAGTCAACTGATGACCCTGGTAGAGACTGCTAATGCTTCCTGTGGAGAAGATGGGTTGCTTGGAGGGAATACTCATTTTGAAATTGAGATAGCAACCTCTTTGGGCAGCCTACTGTATGTCCCTCACCAGTGCTTTGCCAAATCTGTGCTGAGGATAGGGTGCAAGGAGAAAAGCTGAACCAATTCTGATGGCTCTCTAAGGAATGGCCTATCTCAGCCTATTCTTATCCAGTGACAGAGGCTAAATAATAATAATAATTATAATAAATAATAATAATAATAATAATTGTCAGGTTGCAGGGGCAAAAAAGGAAAAAAATAACAACAAAAAAATACTGTCCCTTTAAAGTGATAAACAATCACACATTTCATATAATATATAGTCATTAAGTAGCTATCAGAACATGCAAATTATTTAATTAGCAATCATTTGCACATAGTCCTCAACATTTCTGTTGTTGAGTTTAATTTTGGTTTATTGTTTTATTTTATTTTGTAGTAAACAAATTTAAAATATTCTTACTGTTGTATATACAATGTGATACAGTGGGATTATCAAACATTCTAGCTAGCATTGGAAAAGCACATCTTAGTAAAATTTGCTTATTTCCTCCTATGGTACCTGCATAATAAAGATAAAATGTCAGCATTCAATCATTGTTATAGACAGTGCGCCTATGTCTTTTAGCTTGTAATGTGACATACTACTCGAGTGGATTGCTTTGTAACCATCTAGACTTCAGGTCTATTCTCAATTTCTCATCAATCAAAAGTACTAAATAAACGATTTGCCATGCTCATGGTATATTTCTGTCTGCTTCACATTCCAATAAAATAAAAATACTGACTGGGTAATTTACTAGACAACAAATAAACACAACCTATATTAATTTACTTTGTTAATCAAAATAATTTGGAGCAAACAGTATGAATTCACACTACAGTGGCAGTACTCCAGCTTTCTCAATTACAAACATGTTTCTTTCTGCTATTAACTCATGGATATATCCTGTATAATTAACACATATCCTGATACCAAAAACTTTAAACTAAGAGTAAAATCAAATACAACAAAATCATTCTTTGTAGGCTTTACCAGTGGAAAATGATGCAGTAAATGATGTACTTCTGAAAACATACTTGTATATTACTATCCTCAGTGTAAGTTATCCTGTTAGTTAGCGCACTCCTCCATAATATAGCCCACTTATTTACACCCCACCATAAACTAGCACACATGGCTAACTATAGTCCATCTTGTGTATTTCATAACTAAATTTGCTAAATCACTGGATAAAAATGAAGGTCATCCAATTCTTCTCTACACCTGCTTTTGGCCTTTTAGCACTAGGTGTTTTTAGGCAGTGTATTAAATGCCTTATGTTTACAGATAATGAACTCTTACTCAAAACAATTCTGTCTGTGAGAGATGCAACTATTTTACTACTCTGGAGGTGTTTCACAAAAAACTTGGATGCTGAGCAGCATATACTTCTACTACAATCTAAGCTAAATCACTTTAGAATGTCTTATGGTGAAGCTGTAAAACATCTTTACCAAGGCATCCCACACCTCATCTCTTTCATGCGTATTTACAGCAAAGATTTATCAGGAGTCACTTCAAGTTTTATTATCCCAAACCACTCTAATATATTTTAGTGATAAGGGATTCTATAATTAGGCATGGAGATTCTCCACTTACTAGACATGACACAGATATGCTAATGATTTGTCTTTTGTGTGCCAGGATACCTGACATGAGAAGATCTCTTAAAAATCCCTTTCACCTGACAAATATGATTCTATCATGGTAGTAGTGAATATGTTGGGGTGCAAAAGCTTGAGTAACATGCAGAGAGAGACATACTGGAATTCTCTATGCATATCATAAACGCATGCAAGAGACTGGTTCTCAGTAGAAAATATCCTTCCCCCAAAATGATGTCTAGTTAAAAAGAAAAGATAATTGGCTTCAATAATTGGGTAAATGGTTGTTGTTATTCTAGGGGGATCCAGTATGTGTAAGCATAGGATGACATGCTCAACAACCCAGTGTATTTCACAAAAGATGGCCTGTACCTCTTATTTCTAGGTTCTGCATTCTGGCTAAAGTCTTTGTTGTCATCATATTTTTTTTTCTTAGACAGAATTTAATGGGAATTCTACCATAAACATATCAGACCCCAAACTGGATGAAATTAAAGTAGGTATCTTCAGTAGCAGACATCTTTACAATAAATTGTCTAATCTTGAGGCTCTCCTGCATTTGGAACATTTCCATATTTGTGTACTTACTGAAACATGGTTTAAATGTAAAGAAAGCAGTCCCTACATACCTGAGTTTTATCCTTACAATGCCTAAAGGCCTGATGGTAGCTATTGTGATAGCTCCATATTTAAGACCAAGTTGCTGTCAGGCAAATTCCCAAAGACTCAGAAATGGAATTCATAGAACTCCAGAACACCCTCAACAGGACACACTATCAGCTTATAGGCCATTACAAGACACCCTCCATGTCCCTGATAATTATGTAAGATTCCTAAATGTAAATGAGGAACTCCCTATAAACAAGAACTCCATCATATTCAGAGACCTCAACTACCCTTCATTAAACTGGACCACCTATACTTCCAATATAAGGTATGCCCAGAAGTTATTACATTTAATAAATGAAAAAATCCTGGATCAGATAGATAAACCCACTATAGGGCATAATATTCTTAATCTGGTCATTACAAATATATTCTTCTCATGCACTATTCCTATGGTATCTTATTTCTGACCATAAACCAGTGACTTCCACATTCAAATTCTTCAAATCCCCTGTATGTAACATCCCAAAATTCAAGGAATCCAAATGTACTAACCTTATCAAATTCTATGAAGAGGTGTCAGATTCAATCAGGGCAACATCAGCTCTGAAGATGACACAGTAGGTAGCTTCATGAAGGAATTCAAGACCCATTTAGATAAATCTTTAAAGTTAGCAGTTTCAACACAACCAAATAATGGGAAATTCAAAAACAATCTCCTTGGTGGTTCTCCAATACAAATTAACTTTAAATCAAAGGAAACAACTCCATAAATTATACAGCAGGTTTTTAAAAATCATAGTAAAGATATTATCAGAAATAATACTAAAAACTTCAAAAGTACTAGTATGTCTACTACACAGTATGTGATACCCGTGCACTGCCCAAGTAATCAAGGAGCCTCAATCCTTACCACTAGAACCAGTGAGGGGCATGCACACTGGGAAGGATAACAAGTACACACACAGTAAATTACAATTTCTCTTAAGAGCACACAGAAATCACAGTCAGTCCAGGGCTGGTTTCTCCCTTTCTCTCCAGATCCCCAATAAGACTCCCCACTGGCACAGCTATAGGGTACAGGTCTCAGCCTAATGGTCAAGCTAAAACCTCCAACACCCTCTCTGTCCAACCAGTGCTTCATGTCCCTGCCCAAGTAGCTGACACATACACACTTTGAGATATGAGTTATATGCAAACACACAGACACTCCTGGGGAAGGCTGGCACAGGTCCTCCAGCTATGCCCCCTTCTCTGCCCATGCTATAAGGTAGAAATCACTGCTGCCAACCACTAATATCAGCTACTAATAAGGCCCTTACCAAAGGGTGTCCAATTTTACTGTACAATATTATTGTTATCCAATTAGTAAGTATGATGAACAGCAAAGCTTATTGGAGTGGCTTGGACAGTATCACTATATACCTGCAGTGTACTCTAGAGCTTAAATTGTCTCTATACAAAACAGCCACATTGGAAAGGTTTAAAAATATTTAATAATAAATAATAAAAACACAAGACACATCTCCTCAATTCAATGCAGTATTAGTCAAGAGTTGAGAGATCACAGGAAAATTCTTAAAATAATACTGTAGAATAGTCTGACATAAATATAGCTAGTCTAATCTTACTATTTTCTATCTATTTCTAAGAGAAACAATGTTTTAAATAACTTACATACATACAGAGCAAAACAAGTGCCGGTGATTTCAGTTCTGAAGACAAATGCAAAATGCTATCTCTTTCTCTCTGGGATCTCTTAAATTGATAATACATCACTACTGATTCACTTTAGGTTACATCATTCTTGACACTTCTCTGGTTTCCAGGGTACCAGAAACTCTAAATTTACATTTCTTAGTAAGCTTGTACCTGGCCAGGAAACCACAACAATAAAATACATTATACATGTAAAATCTAGTAAGTAACTTTTGCCCTAAGACAATAGAAATAATTCCTTCATCCAGACATCCCATCTCCGAGCCCTGAGGTCAAACAGTCTTAAAATGCTTTACTTTATCAGCTTTCTTCCAGCAGGGTGCACTGTGGTTACATTTTTGAAGTTCAGAACATATAATACAGTTTTTCTTACATTTGTAAAACAGCCTGTGGATTATATTAATATTTACAATGACATATAATTATCTACAAAATTCTATCTAGTTGAGCTGGCAGCCTTTCAGTTTTTCACCCCCCCCCCGAGAACTCAAGCTAGTTTTTCAAGTGACCCTTGAAAAACGTTGCTTGAGATGGTTAGGTCTATCTGATGCTACTTTATCCCATTCCCTGTCTTGAGAGCCCACCTGCATTGGCATTGCTAATCCCACTGCGGGCTGCACTGACATATCATATCCTTGTAACCCTAGGCTTCATCTTAGCAACTTGGTATGTTGCTGGCTGGCTCATTGTAATCATGTTAGGGGATTGTGATCTGTAACTACAGTGAAGTTCCTTTCATGCAGATAAGGCTGAAGTTTCTGCAGTGCTCACACTATGGCTAGACATTTCTTTTCTACAGCTGCATAACATTCCTCCCTAGGTTGGAGCCTACCACTGAGATAAACCACTGGGTGCTCTTTTCCCTCTGAAGAAATCTGTCCAGGTACAGCCGCCACCCTGTGGTTTGAAGCATCACTCTGCACAAAAAAATATTTGCTGTAATCTGGACTGGCTAATACAGGGGGTCCTCCCAAAGCTTCTTTAAGCTTTTGAAATGCCTGCTTACATGCTGTGGTCCACACTACCTTATCTGGCCTGTTTTTCCTTGTCACATCTGTGAGGGGAGCAGCTATGGTACTATAACTAGGAACAAACTTTCTGTAGTACCCTGTTGTCCCTATGAATGCCCTCACCTGCTTTTTGTTAACAGGTGCAGGCCTTGCCTGAATGGCTTCCACTTTGGCAAGTTCTGGCCTGATCTTACCACTTCTCACTCTATGTCCCAGGTAGGAGACCACTGCTATACCCACCTGACATTTACTGGGCTTAATGGTCAACCCTGCCCTCTGTAGTCTGCCCACCACCTCCCTGACATGTTAAAGGTGCTCTTGCCAGGAATGGCTGTAGATGGCAATATCATCTAGGTAAGCAAGGGCAAACCCTCCTGCTCCTGCTAGGATATGATCTACCAGCCTCTGGAAAGTTGCTGGGGCTTTTTCATCCCAGAGGGCATTTTTGTGAACTCATACAAGCCAAAAGGAATCACAAAAGCTGACCTCTCTCTAGCACTGGGAGTCAAGGTCAAAGGCATCTGCCAGTAACCCTTGGCAAGATCAATGGTGGTAAGATACATAACTCTACCCAGCTGCTCTAGGGCCTCATCTGTCCTAGGCATGGGGTAAGCATCTGACTCTGTGTGACTATTTAATTTCCCGTACTCCACATAGAACCTGGTGCTGCCACCCTTCTTTGGCACCAGCACCACTGAGGGAGGCCCAGGGACTGCTGGACTCTTGAATTATCCCTAGTTCCAACATTTCCTGTATCTCCCTCGTCAGAGTCTGTTTGACTCTCTCAGGCACCCTGTATGGGACATGCCTAATAGGCCTTTGCGGCCCTGTATTCACCTGGTGCTACACCAGGTGGGTGCACCCTGGTTTCCCAGTGAACATGTCCCCAAACTCCTGTAACACTGCTCAGATTTCTCAAACCTGGGTAGGAGATAGCTGATGGGACATTGCTACCCCTTCCACCAAGGTGTCAGTCTGAGCCTCACTGAAGAGATCAGTCACCAGATCTCACTCAGACTCCTCCTGCAATCCACTGCAAATACTCAGTATAAGGGCCTCCCTGCCGTGGTAAGGCTTCATCATGTTAACATGATAAAAATTGTGCCCTTGCCTCCTGCCTAGCAGCTCTACCACGTTGTTAACATCACTGACCTTCCTTAACACCTTGTAGAGTTCTTCCCAGGCTGCTTGCAGCTTATTGTGTCTCATAGGAATGAGAACCATTACCTGCTGCCCTACAGCATACTCTCTAGAGTGAGCATTCCTGTCATACCATACCTTTTTCTGTTGTTGGGCTTCTGCCAGGTTCTCCTGGGCCAAGCCCATGAGTTCCCTGAGCCTTGTCCTGAGGTTTAGGACATATGCCACAACAGACTCCTTGTGAGATTTACACTCACCTTCCCACTCATCTCAAATTAAATCTAGATATGCCCATACAGCAACTCAAAGGGTGAAAAAAACTGTGGATTCCTGGGGAAACTCTCTGTAAGAAAACAACAGATGGGGCAAATATTTGTCCCACTCACTCTTAAACTGGTCTGCAAATGCCCATAGCATGGACTTGAGTGTAGAGTTTAACCTCTCAACAAGACCATTAGTCTGGGGGTGGTAGGGGGTGGTCTTTAGATGCTTCACCCCACAGTAATTCCACAGACAAGCCAGCAGGTTTGACATGAAATTGGCACCTCTGTCAGTCAGTATTTCTTTTGGGAAACCTTCCCTGCTGAAAATCTCTAACAAAGCATTTATCACCTGTTCTGCCTAAATGGAGGATAAAACCACTCCCTTAGGGTATCTTGTAGCATAATCTACTACCATTAGGATATACATTTTCCCTGTGGAACGTGGGGTACTCAGAGGCCTCACAATATCCATAGCTACCCTCTCATAGCTCCTCAATCACAGGCAAAGGCATCAAAGGATCTCACACCTTGTCTACTGCCTTGCCTACCTTTTAGCACTGCTCACAGGTCCTGCAGTACCCTGTTGCATCTCTGGAAATTCCAGGCCAATATAAGTTCTGCATAATATGTCTCTTTGTACATTTTATGCCCATATAACCTGCAAAGGGAATATCATGGGCTATGGCTAGAAGCGCCAGATGGTAGGCTGTAGCACTACCAACTGCTGTATTCTGTCACCTAATAGCCCTCCCTCAGGGGTCCACTCTCTATACAGTAACCCTCTGACCCGTATACAGAATCCTCCTTCCCTTAAGAATCAGGTGCCACAGTAGCTTCCTGCCTCAGGCCTTGCAATGTAGGGTCTGAAAACTGAGCCTGTCTCAACTCTGTCTTTATAACCCTTCCCAGCTCCCCTTCCACAGGAAGTCTGGCATCCTCTGACAGTAGTGCCTCACAGTCAGCCTGGGTACTACTACTCACCTCTACCTTTGCAGTCACTCTATCCAAGGGAACATCAGAACCCACAAGCAGCTGTGGCTCACCTCCTGTCTCACTGCTACAGAGTAGCTTCCTCCCTGAAGTAACCACCTTCCCAGTCCTGGCTGCAAGTATGCTGTCTGACTGGGTCTCCCCCAGGCTACCAGACCCACATGCTCGTCTCCTAGCCTGACTGCATGTAACTGCATAAGCACATGGTACTGCCTCATCAAAATCCTTCCCTATCAGGACATCTGCAAGATGGTAGTTTCGTACCCCTGTTGTCTCAATGCAACCTACTATTGGCATTTTGTCTTTCCCATTTACTGGCTCTCTCAACTTTTGTTCCCCACCTTGCCTCTGTGGACATCTATATGCCACATGGCCCCACTGGTTGCATTCAAAACATTTTACCCTAGGTCCTGGACGTGTACCTGGACTAGTTGCTTCCCCTGCTACAGGCAGATTCTGTTGGGGGCAGTCTGGGCTGCCCACCATGGGTTCCTTTAAACCCATGAGCAGCCCTGGGTGTCCCTTTCCTGTGCAGGCCAACTGGCTCCTTGTCAGCTTGCCATACTCCCCTGCTTGCTAGGTTTAGGTCTCCCTTCTTTCCCAACTCATATGAAGTAGCACATTGTGTATCAGCTAACCGAGATCCTCATGTCCTCAGGAAAAGTGCTAAGAGCTTGTTTCCTCACCAAAAGGTCTGCCAGCCCTTCTGAAGTGGTGACCTGACATCCACTCCTCCACCTATGAAAATAAGTGCTCAGTTCAGCAATACATTCACACACACTTTCATCTGCCTTGCGTCTATGCTCACAAAACTTTTTCCTATAAGCTTCAGGTGTTAGCTTAAAAAATTCTAACAAACAATTCTTAACAGTAGTATAATCAAAACATTTGCAATGAGATAATTTAGAGAGCACAGATACAGCTTTAGTATAGAGCAAGGGGGTCAAGAACCGTACCCAGAGCCTTTGGTCAACATCATACTGTTTACATACCCTCTCATTCATATGAAAGAAACTATCAAAATTATCCCCCTCTGTAAACTGCTGAAGAAATTTACTAACTGTTTGTGCTTCTGGGGTCCAGTTACTCCCTTCCCCATTACCTCCATGACTCTGGCAAAGAGTCAACATCTCCTTTTCATGCTGCCTCTGCCTCTCTTTCTCCTCAGCTTCCAGGTGCAGCAGTTTCTCATTCTCCTCAGCCTGTAGATGTCTCAGTCTCTCTCCTGCTTCCATTTCCAAACACCTAGCCTCCAATTCAAGTCTCCTTAGCTCCAGATGAATTTTTAAGTCCTCTGCAGAAAGGTTGGGCTGTCCATTCTCTGAGTGTTATACATCTCTAAAGCCAGTCTGATCGTCCTCCTGGTTGCTGTTTCTGATGCAGCTGTGACCAAAGCTGCAGTCATGTCTGCCTTAGTCAGGTTTCCATGCACCAGTCCCTTAGCCTTGCACATCTCAGCCAACTGGCTCCTTGTCAGATTGCCATACTCCTCTGCTGACATGCTTGCCTGCTCTCCCTGACTAACTAAGCTAACAAAAGAAATAAAACAATTGTGATCTGAACTCTGAATATTAATTGAGTGGCTGATTTAGAGTACAAAAACACCTTCAGGGATCATTGTACACAAGCTACAGGAATTCACTATCCACACCACTACAAGCCAATACTTGATGTGGATATCCCACCACTGCCAAACAATTAAAATGTGATGCCCGTGCACTGGTCCAGTAATCAAGGAGCCTCAATCCTCACCACTAGCACCAGTGAGGGGCATGCACATTGGGAAGGATAACAAGTACACACACAGTAAAGTACAATTTCCCTTAAGATCACACAGAGATCACAGTCAGTCTGAGGCTGGTCTCTCCCTTTCTCTCCAGATCTCCAATAAGACTTCCCACTGGCACAGCTATAGGGTACAGGTCTCAGCCTAGTGGTCAAGCTAAAACTTCCAACACCCTCTCTGTCTAACCAGTGCTTCATGTTCCTGCCCAAGTAGCTGAAACACACACTTTGAGATATGAGTTATATACAAACACACAGACACACCTGGGGAAGGCTGGCACATGTTCTTCAGCTATGCCCCCTTTTCTGCCCAGGCTATAAGGTAGAAATCACTGCCACCCAGCATTAATATCAGCTACTAATAAGGCCCTTACCAAAGGGTGTCCAATTTTACTGTGCAATATTATTATTATCCAATCAGTAAGTATGATGAACAGCAAGGCTTATTGGAGTGGCTTGGGCAGTATGCAATGTACTCTAGAGCTTAAACTGTCTCTACACAAAACAGCCACAGTTGAAAGGTTTAAAATATTTAATAATAAATAATAAAAACACAAGACAAATCTCCTCAATTCAACACAGTACTAGTCAAGAGTTCAGGGATCACAGGGAAATGCTTAAAATAATACTGTAGAATAGTCTGACAAAGATATAGAAATAGCTAGTCTAATCTTACTATTTTATGTCTATTTCTAAGAAACAATGGTCTAAATAACTTATATACATACAAAGCAAAGCAAGTACTGGTGATGTTGTCAGTTCTGAAGACAAATGCAAAATGCTATCTCTTTCTCTCTCAGATCTCTTAAATTGATAATACATCACTGCTGACTCACTTTAGATTACATCATTTTTGACACTTCTCTAGTTTCCAGGCTACCAGAAACTCTAAATTTACATTTCTTAGTTTGCTTAGTAAGCGTGCACCTAGTGAGGAAACCACAGCAGTAAAAGACATTATACATGTAAAATCTAGTAATTAACTCTTGTCCTAAGACAATAGAAAGTATTCTTTCATCCAGACATCTCATCTCTGAGCCCTGAAATCAAAAATCCATAAAACGCTTTACTTTATCAGCTTTCTTCCAGCAGGGTGCAGTGTGGTTACATTTTTGAAGTTTAGAACATATAACACAGTTTTTCTTACATTTAGTTTTCTTACATTTGTAAAACAGCCTGTGGATTATATTAATATTTACAATGACATAGAATTATCTACAAAATTCTATACAGATGGGCTGGCAGCCTTTCAGTTTTTCACACAGTACATGAACATAGGTTAGCATCTGAAGCTAAGGACAATTATAAATCCTTCTTCAGCTACTATGGAGTAACAGTTAACACTGCTCTGAACTTACTCAAAATGATACCACTTATTAAGACACAACAGACTTTGCCAAAATACTATCAAACAAATTCAATGATAATTTTAACATACAGACATTTTTTGGATACTACATATCCCTGAATTCCATAAACCTCCTATTGTCATAAAGGAGCATGTATTAAAGATATTTTCTAGTGCTTTCTAAGACCAAAAATACTTCTTTCATGAGACTTGAAAATAAATCAGTTTGCTTAATGAATAGTATTAAGCACATCCTGGAAGACCAGCCCCCGGATTCTGCAAGCCCTGCGTGGCATGCAGGACTAGTGCAAGAGCTACAACAGGCAATATGTCAGCCATGCGATCCAGGAATAACCTGTAGGGGCGTGCACGAGTGCTCCTGCACTAGTCCTGCATGGACTCAGCCCCTGTATGCAAATTACCCCATTTGCAGGAGAAACCCATGCAAATGAGGTGAATTTGCAATCCAGGAAGCTGGAAACCGGCTGTGTAGGACTAGTGTAATCTGCAGAAATGTACTACGCCAGTAACAGAGTACATTTTTGCAAATTACAAAACGGAGCCATGACAGCTCCAAATAAAGGGTGGATGTCATGTATGATATCATGTATAAAGCATGCCAATGGCCAAGTATAAGGCCATTGGCATGGAAAACACTTGCAAAAAAAATCAACTTTTATTTTTTTTTAGCCGATCTTGGCTGTTTAAGCATAGGGCAGCGGTGCACAAACAGGATCGGGGGAAAATAAGAAAAAAAAAACTATGTCAAGAATGTCAGTGGCAACACTCAGATCTGCTCTGAGTTACAGCACAATGGCACTAAATATACAGAACCAACTGATATTGCAAACATCCTGGCAGATAGGTTCAGTGCTAACTTTACCCCTCTCTCATCCCCTAAAGGGCCCATCTCTATACCGGAAGAATGCAAAGTACCTGTAATCACCACTGCACAGGTAAAAAACACACTCTCCAAAGCCAAGAACACAGCATCCATGGGACTTGACAACATCCCATGCTGCATTATACATGAACTACAGAATGAACTGGCACCCCACCTAAGTACCATGTTCAATCATAGCCTCACCTCAGGCTTTGTGCCCACTGAATGGCACACAGCAATGATTATCCCACTCCACAAAGGGGGAGCCACCATGGACCCTGGAAACTCCCACCCCATTAGCCTGACAAGCCTGGTCTGCAAGGCTATAGAGCGTATCATCATGGAACTTATAAACAATGACACTGGTAATCTCCAAACTCTGGACCCTACCCAGATCGGGTTTGTAAAAGGCAGATCATGTCTCCTAAACCTGATAGACTTCTTTGAAGCAGTCACCAAAGCTGTAGATGAGGGTAAGGTGGTACACACAGCCTATCTAGCTCTCGCCAAGGCTTTCAACACCATCCCCCACTCTGGAATTATAGACAAACTCACTAAACTAGGTATAAATCCCTATGTCACAAGATGGGTTGCCAACTGGCTCACTGACCGAACCCACACTGTGAAAGTAGCACACTCTATGTTCAACTTCAGACCAGTGACAAGTGGAGTACCACAGGGTTCAGTCCTAGGACCTGTCCTGTTTGATATCTACTTCTCTGAAGTACAGGCTAATACAGAAGGTCTTTGGCTAACAAAGTTCGCAGATAGCTGCAAACTAGGAGCCATAATAAAATCTCCTAATGATGTAGACATCCCACAAAAGGGCCTCAGTGAGACAGATGCCTGGTGTCAAAGCCATGGCTTCAAGCCCAATGCCAAAAAGTGCATTGTCATCCCTTTTGGTAAAAACTTTGTACCCATGAACTACCACATAGGCGGTAGTCTACTTAACACCGAAAGTGTGATAAGAAACCTTGGGACACAGGTGGACAGTAGTCTCTCCTTTGATAATCACATTGCCACAGTAGTCAGGAAATCCTTCTACATGGCACACCTCATCACAAAAGTTTTCTTATCCAGGAAAAAAGAGGTCATTGTTCCCCTCTACTCATCATTCATTAGACCTATTGTACAGTACAATGCCCCTTTTGGTATGTACCTCACAAGACATCTACAACAACTGGAAAGGCCACAGAAATACCTCAAAGAGAGGATTACTGGCCTAAAACAGATGCCCTATGCAGACCGTCTCAAAAAACTCCAGCTTTACTCTGTTGCATATCCCCTACTCAGAGGCGATCTCTGCCTAACATACAAAGGTAGGTGAAACCCAGAGCTGTTGGACATGCTCCACATAAAGAAATCCCAATCCCTCTGAGCTACATGCTCTAGGGACCAAAACCTTGTCACCACAATAAACAGAACATGCTGGAGGGATAGATTCCTGTCTCAGAGACTTCCCATACTCTGGAACAAACTACCTATTTATATCAAACAAAGCTCCTCATTAACACTCTTCAAGAAAACTCTTGATGATTGGATGGGAGATAGGAAATTCACCCCGGGGATCACTTCTGTGGCTCTGCTTTACAGGGGCACAGGAAAATAATTTTCTTGGGTGGCAAAAACCAGGGTACCGTTTGGCTAGGCTTATATAGGGCCTAGGACCAATAGCCTAGTACCTACCTATGAACCTAAGTATTCTAATCAAAATCACTATTCTGCCATAATACTCAATGGCAGGCAGAGGACAACATGACCAGTGAATAGTGGTTGCTAAGAGGAGAGGCTCAGTGTGGGACATGTAACTGTACATTAACAGGCAATGCTATGCAAATGAGGGGAATGATAGTGAATCCAAGATTTCCCCTGCATGCTAGGCAGCTACCAACAGTGTAAGAGCAGGAATAGCTTGGTGCAAGCCTAGGAGTTAGCTGACATCATAGGAGGGTGTGTCAGGCAAAATGTAAGTGGATTGGAGCCCTGTGGCTTGGGTTTGCTCCTAGCTAAGCACAGCTAAGCAAGAGGGTGTGTCTGAGGCTGCCTAGCACTCTTTACATTGCCTAAGCAGGTGTGCATGCTGTGCACTGGGTTTTAAAGGGGAAAAAAAGTAAACTAGGAAATAGCAGCTCTGTGCACATTTGAGCAATGTGTTTGCGCGGTGCACCCCCGGGCTTAAACAGGAAGGCAATGGGAAGGGAAAACAGTAGTAGGAAGGTAATCTAGGAGAACTAGCATAGCTGGCAGGTGAAATGTATCAGAATCAACCAATTCCACAGGCAGCAGGCCAGCACAGCCCAGAGCACTACTATAAACTTTGCAAACACCTTTCCCTCTGGTTTTTCCCATACTCTACACCACCGGTGTATGCAAGCAGGGAACTTTTAACAAACAAAACAACAAAATGATAGGGGCTGCAGCAGCTATCATACAACATGTGGAAGAGGCTGAGGATGGTGAGGATGGGAATGCTGTTGACCAACCCACAGTGAGGAGACGGAGAAGAGTGTACAGACCCAGGGTAACCTACCAGACGCTACATGAGCTGAAGATAGTGGAGCACTATTGGGTGGACAAGGACCTCCTACAGCAAATTGTTGAGCTGTGTCGGCCATGCCGGACAGCCATGCCGGACACACCGAACTAACAGAGGGGTATCCATCCCAGTGGATACCAAGGTATGTGTAGGCCTAGGAATACTAGCCATAGGTACCCCCCAAAGCCCAACTGTGGATATCATGGAGATCTCACAGACATCAGCATCCAGAGTATTCCACCAGTTCCTGGATGCCATGTCAGCACATGCAGGTGAGCACGTATATTTCTTCAGCACCCGTGAGGTGTTGGGCAGCAATATGCATCTCTTCCACCAAATAGCACAATACTCTGAGGTAGTGGGTGCTATAGACTGCATGCATATATGCATCAAAGCACCACCCGGTGATTGGGGTAGGGTCTACATCAACTTGCAGGCTTCCCCTCCATCAACTGCCAGGTCATGTGTGATGCTCAGGGCATTATAATGAATGTGTGTGCTGGCTGCCCTGGAAGCTATCATGATTCCTAAATCTGGCATCTGATGCAGCTGTACCAGAGCTTTGCTAATGGGGACATCCCTTACGGTCACCTAGTGGGGGGTGCTGGTTACACACTGGAGCCGTGGCTGATGACACCCATCAGAAATGCACACACACCTGAACAAGAACACCATAATGAGGCACACGCACAGACCAGACTTATAATAGAGCGTGTGTTTGGGATGCTGAAGTCATGGTTCCGGTGCCTGGACACATCCGGTAGAGCCTTGCAGTACTCACCAGCTACATGTACTCACATTGTAATTGTATGTGCCATGCTACACAATATGATCCTGTGGAAACAGCTGCAGCAGTAACAGCACAGGGCAGGGCCATACAGCCCCCCACCAATGCCAAGGCCTGCACAGGCACAGAGTGACTCAGAGGAGGAACAACCTGAGCCTGCCCCAGTAGGCAGATGGAGGCATGCCCAGTATACCCTGGCCTTGGTAAAGAGGCAACACATAGCACATACACTGACACAATATGGACCCAGGAAATGACACCTCTCTCTGACTCGCACATACAGTAAAAGGGATGCCAAACATGACACTACTTGTGCTCAACCATGTATAGGGAGTGTACTATGTGCATCCTACATAGGCAGCCCTCCAACACCATCCTCAATACTGGCACACCCACAAGGTAAGTCACTCAACCTACCAATTGCCGAATGGAGTAGAATGTGTCGTTACCTGCATCTATGGTATGGATGTGAGCATGCAAGGGAATTGGGCGACTGAATGGTATGCCAGCAGATAAGTGGCACCATGAGATCTGTAACAAATACTGGTGTCACCATAGTAGCCAGTACTACACAGGGTGACAAAACCCACTGCAGGAAATGTACTGGGCCACATGTGTGTCCATATGGCTCACACATACCAGTCAGGAAGGTTCACATACCCAACAATAGTCTCAGCCAGCAGGACAGGTGTAGACAATCACAAACAAAGACTGTGCTATGGTCTCTGAATGATGCTTATGGGTAACCTCCCTCCCAGGCCTACACAGACAGACTACAGCAGGTCAGGCAGTGGGATGTTAATTCTGAAGGGTAGGTAGTCAGACACTAATATGTAGGTCAATCAAAGCTAAGACCTGTAGTACACTGATATGCTTCTAGTCAGCATGATAGGTTAGAATACAGAATGAAATGGAGTACCTGACATACCAGTACAGTCATAGCAAATATGTACAAGTGTCAGGTGTGCCCCCCCATCCTATGTAGAAATGTAGAAACAGTCAGGTGTGCCCCCCAATCCTGTGCAGAAATGTAGTAATAGTCAGGTGTGCCCCCCAATCCTGTGTAGAAATGTAGAAACAGTCAGGTGTGCCCCCCAATCCTGTGTAGAAATGTAGTAACAGTCAGGTGTGCCCCCCAATCCTTTGTAGAAATGTAGTAACAGTCAGGTGTGCCCCCCCCAGTCCTGTGTAGAAATGTAGAAATAGTTAGGTGTGCCCCCTAATCCTGTAAAGAAATGTAGAAATAGTCAGGTGGCCCCCGCATCCTGAGTAGAAATGTAGTAACAGTCAGGTGTGCTCCCTCTCAACCACTGTGTAGAAATGTAGAAACAGGCAGATGTGACCCCTCCCCCAATCCTGGGTGGAAATGTAGTAACAGTTAGGTGTGCCCCCCAAACCTATTTAGAAATGTAGTAACAGTCTGGTGTGCCCTCCAATCTGATGTACAGACGTCATAACAGTCAGGTGTGCCCCCCACAACCCTATGTAGAAATGTAGTAACATGTATGTGTAGGTATAATACCAGTGGAGCACAGATGCCCAGAGGTGGCTAAGGTAGCAGGATAGGTTGCAGCATTTCCACAATATGCAGGCATGTGTGTGTTAGGTTGGTGTGCGTTTCATATTGTGTGAGAGTGGTCAGTATGAATGCATGTCGAGGTAAGACCTGGTGGCCATTGCCCACTACTGCTGATGACAGGGACAAGTCCTCACAACTGCAGTGCCAAAGACAATTCCCACCAGTGTAACACATGCTAGCAGTAAGCCATTGTAAATGCATGATGGTAATATGTGCCACCATCTGAAAGACTGACATGGCATGGCTGTTGGGCAAGATATACAAGCAGTACACAGGGGAAAGTACCTCCGACATGCAGTATATATTGTGTCACTGTGAAATGGAGACACCCTTGCAATTGTACATACAGGTATGCATCACATTATCTGGTCCTGTAGTAGGGGATACCAGTGTTGTCTGCCCGAACACTTGCAGATCACAAAGGAGGTAAGACTGATGTATTGGGAAACAGCTGATGTACCTGCACATGCCAGCATAACTGGAATGCCCCATGCATATCTGTGTGTCAAATGCAAGTAGTGTCCATAGCACACATGCACCCAGCTCACACAAACATCACCCACAGGTACCTCTCTGGTCGCATCCCTGCTGTGGAGAATGGGTACAATATGACTCCACCTGTATATGGCAATAGTGAAAGAATGCAGCATGCAGTGCAAGTGTCCCATGCAGGTGTGTCCCTAGCCGTAGGTAGCACCTTGCCAGCATCCACACCACCTGATCAAGACTGATAGAAGTTATTGGCATGAACACCTAGCACAGCTACCCTGTCACCCCAGGGGAATATACTGTATGGCGGTCTGAGACTGTAGGACTGACAGAATGCAGTGGCCTGGCACATCTAGCCTGCATCAACACCTAATGGCCTACAGGCCTCTGCCAAAGGCCTGTGTCTCACATATACTGCCAATGCATGTTATGTCATGGACACCAAAATAACAACATAACACACTCCACATAAGCCATATGCAAGGTCATGTGGACAAACCACAGTAACATGTCTACCAAGTCCCACTGCAAGAACTGTGGACCAACACAAACACACAGCTGTGATGGGGTGATAACCTTAGGGAAAGTATCAGAGAATGTATGCATAATGTATGGAAGAGGATAGAAAAACGTTGGGGGGAGCATAGGCAGCATGGAATGTGCAAGGTCAACACAAAGCTGTATGCACACACTATCCCAGGCTGCAAACACATAAATGGGTGGCTACATACCTGCCCGTACACCACAATAGGGGTAATGTCCTGACTCATGGCCCCTGCCTCTAGGTAACCTTTGTGAATCTGTACAGCTGTGAGCTATTGCCACAGCAAGATAAGACCGTACTGTCATGTCAATGGATGTACAAGTATGGGATCCTCTGCCAGCACTGTACCAAGGTGCTGAACCGGATACACAGACCCAGCAGCAAGTGTCTGCTGCTCCCCCTCCAAAATGGCATAACTTACCATGAATATGTAGGTGTCTGCCCACAATACCGGACACAGCTGCAGTCACCCTTGTCCCCCAAGACATAACTGTGAGCAAGAATGTCCACCTGACAGTACATGAGGACAGAAAACATCACAGTGTATAACAGTACACATGTCTGAATATCTCTGCTAACAGCAGTACCATATAGCTGAAGCAGCACAGACACAATCACCTACAGTACACACTATCCCCCGCACGGTCTGTCCCCATATTGCTAAATGATTAACGGATACCCTGCAGAAACAGTTTGCTACCTGTAGGTGTACAACACAAAGGTCTGTGCTGGAGTACAAACTACCTGGAATCGATCCACACATTCAGTACAGAAGGGCATACTGGGCATGATTGCACACTTAGAGAAATGAGTGCGATGTCAGACAACAACATACTGAAAGGTCATACTGGGCATGCTCTCACACTTAAACAAATGAAGACCATGTCTGCAAACAACAGTGGACCATAAATATCTGGCAATTTCAGATGTTAGTGCATACACTCCTCAGTATGCACCAGTCATGCTTTGTACACACAGTGGATAGGAATACAGACATATATCCAAGGACACCACACTATAATAAGCCAAAAGTAGATGTATATAGATGTGTGGAAGAGAGTGACTGTGACAAGGAGCCATCCATTATGAGGCCTGTCCCACCCATCACACAGCCAAATGGCTACATCCACATGAGGTGTAAATGTCACTCACTGTAGGCATTAGCCACCGGCATCCATCAGCATTACAGACTATGTGGTGCAAGTGCTAGTTGTGCAACATGACTGTACAAGGAAGTAGTCATCTAGCAGCTGTATACACATACCTGTGGAATATAACCCTGTGTGTGCCCGCATGTGGTGTGTCAACCTCTAGATGAATGGGTTATGACTTCACACACACACACTGCCCTCCCCATAGCCCTACTATGACAATCCTGCTGAGGTCATCCACTTTGAAATACACCTTTGGGAAAGGTGTAGCCCAGTAAGCTCTGTGGCATGTCCTTTAACTGCGTACTGCTGTAGTGTGATAAACTAGTTAGGTAGGAGTTCTAATCCCAGACATGGCAACTGTGTGTGTGTGTGTGTGTGTGTGTGTGTGTGTGTGTGTGTGTGTGTGTGTGTGTGTGTGTGTCTGTATAGAGAGCAATACTTTTTAGGCTAGTCAGACTCACTACAATTCAAATGCCCTATTTTGGCAAGGCTGCTGATGTCATTCACTGTGAAATACACCTTTGGGAAAGGTGTAGCCCAGTAATCTCCATGGCACATCCTATAACTGCGTAGTGCTGTAGTGTGATAAACTAGTTAGGTAGGAGTTCTAATCCCAGACATGGCATCTGTGTGAGTGTGCATGCGTGTGTGTCCCTGTCTTTGTGGAGAGCAATGCTTTTTAGGCTAGTCACACTCACTATAATTCAAATGCCCTACTTTGGCAAGGCTGGTGATGTAATTTACTGTAAAATACACCTTTGGGAAAGGTGTAGCCCAGTAATTTCCGTGGCACTTCCCATAACTGCGTACTGCTGTAGTGTGATAAACTACTTAGGTAGGAGTTCTAATTCCAGACATGGCAGCTGTTTGTGTGTGTGTGTGTGTGTGTGTGTGTGTGTGTGTGTGTGTGTGTGTGTGTGTGTGTGTGTTTCTGTCTGTGTAGAGATCGATGTTTTTAGGCTAGTCACACTGACTACAATTCAAATGCCCTACTTTGACAAACCTACTGATGTTATTCACTGTGAAATACACTTTTGGGAAAGGTGTAACCCAGTAATCTCCATGGCGTATCCTACAACTACATACTGCTGCAATCCCAGACATGACAAGTGTATGTGTGTGTGTGTGTGTGTGTGTGTGTGTGTGTGTGTGTGTGTGTGTGTGTGTGTGTGTGTGTGTGTGTGTGTGTGTGCATGTGCATGTGTGTGTGTATGTGTGTGTGTGCATGTGTGTGTGTGTCTGTGTGTGTGTGTGTGTGTGTGTGTGTGTGTGTGTGTGTGTGTGTGTGTCTGTAGAGAGCAATACTTTTTAGGCTAGTCACACTCACTACAATTCAAATGCCCTACTTTGGCAAGGCTGCTGATGTCATTCACTGTGAAATTCACCTTTGGGGAAGGAGTACTCCAGTAATCTCCGTGGCGCATCCTATAACAGCATAATACTGTAGTGTGATATAGACCTCTGGTAGGGGTTATATTCCCACATATGGCAGTTGTGGATGTTTTTGTGTGTGTTTCTATGTCTGTGTGGGGAGCAATGCATTTTAGGCTAGTCACACACACTACAATTCAAATGCCCTACTTTGGCAATCCTGCTGATGTCATTCACTGTGAAATACACCTTTCGGGAAGGAGTACTCCAGTAATCTCCGTGACGCATCCTATAACTGCATAGTGCTGTAGTGTAATAAACTAGTTAGGTAGGAGTTTGAATCCCAGACATGGCAGGGGTGTGTGTGTGTGTGTGTGTGTGTGTGTGTGTGTGTGTGTGTGTGTTTGTCATTCATATCTTTTGTGGAGGTGGCTGTGAGTGTGTAACAACTGGACTCATTGTGGAGTGCGTTTTGCAAATTTCTTATATGGTGGCCCTAGTATATGTCACAATGTCCACTGTACAGGGATAACAGATGTGAAATAGCAGAGAGGCTGGGGTGCAAATCCATACCCCTACATGTGACATCAAGGCCAGGCGAACAAAGTTAGCAACCCTTATATTACCCAGAGAACACTCTCAACCCATGTCTCATACACACACACACACTTGCCTAGGCAACAACCGCTATGTTGGTAGTACCCTGCATATTGCCCACTGATAGTAACCATGGTGTGATTGCAGTGGGCTACAGAGGGTATGGCACCCTGTCCATCAGTCCAATAGGCATGTACATGCAGACAGTGCACCTTCCCTATGTTCCCCACTGGACACCTGCAACACCTGTGGTGCCATCAAATGTGACCCACAAAGGACATACATTGCCTGAAACACATGCCCTGTATAGACAGATGCCACTGACACCAGAGAATACCTGTATCATGCTATCAATGTAATTGCAGGGTCAACCTGCTGTCCATTAACAGTTCCCACCACATGAGGCCAGGACTGGCACATCTGATGATAACAATCTGTGTACACAACATGGGCCAGACACCCCAGGTACAGTTCCACATGTCACTGCACATGCATGTGGGACATGTGCACATCCCAGACACCGTCCATGTCATGGACTAAGGAACACATACATGGCAAGCAATGCATAGCAATGGCCAGGCACAATAGTTACCCAGGTGACTGGATGGTGAGTGCAATACCCACCTGTGTGGGCAAATACAGACACTACACCCCTGAGCCACACTGCAGATCATTGTCATGTGGCCTGATGCCAAGGTATACCTGTCACCTAGCCTTGTATAGCCATCTGGCACAATCGACCACTACATGCATGTGAAGCAATGCACTCATGCATGTCAGTACTGGCACCCTGTGTCTGTGTGTGTGGTGTATGATGCCTATGACCACATTCACACTCACTAAAACATCCATTGGCATACTGAAGCATGCTATTTGATGTCAGACACCTCCCCATACCCTTTTCCCACATAACCTCTGTATAACCCCTGTGGTGCATGTGATACCTGCACAGTACTTTATTGTGGCAATCTAACTAGTGATGAGTTGTATTCCTGACCCTCCTAAGTGTGTCAATGCATGTGGGTACCTGAGAGAGAGTGGCTGTGTTGACGCTGACGTCTGTTCATGTGGACAGGCACATGTACTACACCTACCGTATAGCTACCATATCACTGTTGCAGATGTCTCACCATCACATATACATTTGGAGGGCTCCTCAACATGTAACCTATGTGGCACATCCAATAACTGCATAGTCTGTGATAGCAATACATAGTCAGTCAGGGGTTCGATACTCTGTACTGGTAGGTGTGTGACACAAACATGCTTAAGTTTTACTTTCCCACCCCTCCCTGACATATCTTTGCCTCTGTCTGACATGCCTGTAGAGCCTGCTATATATGCATGTACATGTGAATAATGTTAAGGTAGATATGAAGTAGTATCTAGTGAAACAGTCAACGTTTAGTCACTCTAAAGGCACAGGCTAAGCAGTGACCCTTTGCCTCTTAACCTAATTCATAAGCTGGTATATCTTTTTTATTTGAAGTTTAAAACTGATTAATACTATTTCACTTTTATTTACTTATGTTTGACACTTTGATGTAACTTGTCTACTTGTCTACTTAACTGTTTAGCTCAATCAAGCCTGTGCCATGGCAGAAGAGAGTCAGATTATCAGACCATCTACCAAGTTATCAAATAATAAACAAACAAACCTACAAGTGATACAGAGGCAGACTGCATGAAAGCATGTATGCATTATTTGATCACTTTCAAACAAACACGGATACAGCTTATGGAGGCAGTAGTGTCAGCCCATGGATATGAAAGGAACATGTTCAAATGCTGTCATGGCCATTATTTCTTCCACAGTCAAATGAAATCAGACATCTTGGAGATGAGCAAGATTATCTTTGAAAGCAAAAGGCAATTACATAATCATACTTAAAGAACCACTGAAATAGTTTGTCAGGGTTCACTGTGTATATGTGTGTGTGTGTGTGTGTGTGTGTGTGTGTGTGTGTGTGTGTGTGTGTGTGTGTGTGTGTGTGTGTTAGGTATCACCAAGGTGAAATATATTACAGCCGTCATTAATTAATGGTCCATGTTTGCCCATTCATTCTTTCTTTGCATTCTAAGTGTGGACTTGAGCTAAATTGGTTCTTGTTATCATTGTGTAAAGAAATATGTGTTACAACAACAAATTGTCATGCTAAGAGTTTTTGTGTTATACCCTACCAGTGATGCTGTTATGTTTCACATGTAGTTCATTTGTTTCATTATGTTCTACCCTACTGAAAGTAAATGCATTGGGACCGGGCTGTGTGAGTCTGTTAAAACATAATCATGCAAGCAATACGTGGTATATATTATCCTGTACAGTTCTTGGTTGAGAGCATATAACTCAGATTAGGATGACTGAACAGAAACTGCAGTTTAGAATAATCTATATGTGGGGTACTGATTGTCAACAAATCATTTGTTGTGACCTACAGCACATTTCTTTCCAAGCTGTAAATGTACTTTATATCAACTTTCCTAAGAAGTGTAACTATGCTCTTGCTTGCTAAAGAGATGCTGTTATCTTGATAACGTCTGACATTACTTATTTAAAAAAAGTATTTCACTTGGTCTTCATTTACTGCTATAAAGCAAACTTGTTCATGGGAGCTTTAGTGCCTGTGATACATACATAATATGCATAGTAGTACTCTAGTTTGCAGTAATGAAAAAAAGACACTGAACTGCAAGCATTTATACATGTAAATTAATAACTTGCTTGCATTTCTCAGTGTCTGACCTTTCTGCCTCTATTCTTAGGCTCATTTTGTCTTACTCAACAAACATGTATTTCATGGGTCTCCCTCATAATAACTCTAATTAAAAAGATTAAAGTCTGCATTAAAAATATATTTTCAGTTCTGTTAAATGTGAATGTGCAAGACAAATCTCATTTTGTTGCCATACTTACTTTAGTGCAGTTCAAAAGAGATGATATACTTCTAGCATAAGAACTGTGCAACAGTGTTGAATGTTTACATTATGTAAATAATAAGTATCTCCAGGCCTGAAAATTGAAGTGTACTGTTATTCTGTTTCTAGAAATTATTAAATAAACTTTACTCAGTTATTATCTGTAGTCACAAAATGTTTAAAAAGCTCTTCATTAACTTGTCATTACTACTGGCAAGAGGCACCTTGGTCTGAGCTGGCCAAACAACATAAAAATGCAAACACATTGATTTTGGTCTTTATTAAAAAGTAAAAGCATTTTATTTAAACAGAACAATGAATCAATATAGCTGTGAAGATATATTACTTTTTTACAATCAATATAGCAGTATGAGAGTGCAATACGGGATTGTTGGAAGATTAATTGACTTTTACCTTGCTATATATTTTTACTAGAATAGATAACAATAGTACAGCCTTCCAAAAACAATTAAAAGTCTTAGAAGGCTGAGATAAAGATCATCAAAAACATTATTAAAAAAAAGAAACAACCATAACAGTACAGAAAGACATTCCAAAAATATTACTACTTTCCTTTCCTTAAAATATCATTTTATTATTACATTTCTCTGTTCACTGCATGCATTTTATAACAATAACAACAAAAAAATCATGGTATAATTTTTTCCACAACATTTTTACAATCAGAGCTTCTCCTTTTTTCTGCAGCACTCCCACTTTCACAGAGACCAGATATAGTATATTTGCCCTGAGCCTGACACAAATCTGCAGTTCTCAAAGTACTCACTAGAGTGTCCCATAAACCTTGCCTTATGGTGTTGATTGATTGTTTCTGTAGCTTACCTGGCTGCTGTATGCATCCTGCTGTACCAGCTCCATTCACCCTTGTTGTGCACGGGCTCACACCACTCCCCTATCCTACCCCCATTTTCCACCCCACATGCCTACACTTGATACCATCCAGCCACACCCATCTAGTTTTATCCATTCATCGTCCTACCTCCATCAATCCAATGGAGTCACCTACTAAGTAACTACCCCACCCCCAAGAAACACAAATGCATACCTTCTCTCATAATAGATAATACCCACTTAATTCCTCAGTATCATACCATCTCACAGTAAGAAAATAAATGATATCCTACAACAATCTCTTCCTACAGTACAACATGCTCCAGCTGCACTTTATTGCTCTAGCAATACTAACATCAATTGCCCAGTTTACCTCATATCATTTTGACGTAAAATGACCAATTCCAACAGCAAACTATCTCTCCAACATCAAAATTCTAATTCTAACAACCTCATAATCTCCTCATCTATCTTTAACTCATCTCCTACTCAATACACTCCCTTCAGATTACTACCTCTCCATCACTCCCCCAAAATTTCCCAAAAATATGATAGATACTTGGCAAACATCATAAAAACTATAACTTCATAGTATCTAAACTGTCTCTCAGTGGATCTGTTCATTCTAACCCTGGACCAACAACAAGTCAGAACTACGCACCCTTACAGTATGCCTACCACTGCTACAGCAAACTTCATCTCCTAAAGAAAATGACAGATCTACTGTTATTAAATATTAACATTTGAAGCATTGCTAACAAAATTCATGATCTACATACCAGTCTTTCACTATACTCACCTGATACTGTGCTACTAACTGAAACATGGCTAAAACCAGGCAATAGTAATAATGAAATCCTGGCTCCAGGATATAATATGTTAAGAAAGGACAAAATAGGCAAAAGGGGAGGTGGCATAGCAATACTATTTAAAACACACCTTAAAGTGGAGACACTGGACCTATCTCTCCCCAACTTAGACAATGCTGAAGTAATTCTAATGAAATTAACAATAACTCCAAAAAGCTGATAAACATAATTGGATGCTACATCCCACCTGGAAACAATATACCCACTCTTCAGAAGTTACTGCATTGGTCCTGCAACACACACCAACAAGAAACTATCATCATAAATGATTTTAATATTGATCGGCTTACCTGCAGCTCTGACAACCCCACTAATTATATAAATCTATGTGGATTTACACAAATCATACAGAATCCTACAAGAACTGACAAATCATCTAAGAAACAATCAATCCTCAATTGGATAATAATAGAGACCAGCCCACTACTTCATCTTTGGTTGCCTTCCAGATGGCCTGAGTTACCATCTTCCAATCTTTCTACTATTTTGGGTCATTTCCTGTCTTTTCCAGCCCCCTGCTATAAAGCACGCTTTAGCGTGCATTAGCGCGATTTAGCCCGATTTAGCGCGGAGTTGCTACCGTTGCACACTAGGGCAGCGCCGGTTAAGCAGGTTTAAACTATTCGGGCTACCTAAAGTCCACTCTTCAAATTTTCCCTTAAAACTACCTTCCTCAAACTATACTACTGATCTAATCAGCGTATCCTATAATTAAAAAGATCATCTCTACTTGACTCCAAGTAGACTATTCTCTATCTGTTAAACGTAGCACTTGCTCCTACAGTACTTATTACCTTGATACGGCACTCTTGTCATAGATAGTACCCCAAAAAGGCAACCCCCCATTTCTCGGTCACCCACGTCCCTCGGAATCTTTTTAAAGTTTTTGTCTATTCCTTCTAGCATGTCGAGGGATCAGTTGCTAGTGTCCTCTCCTGCTCAGCTGGTGAACCTGGGAATATTGAGGCAATGTTACAATTGCCTCATGTACACAGACAACCCTCTCCTCCTCCCACAAAACACAAATACATGCGAGAGATGCAACTATACGGCCAAACTGGAGGCTGAGCTCTCTCAACATAGGACTGGCAAGACCAGTCAGGAGGAGAAGGTTACCACACACACTATAGACCCAGTCTCACATAGTACCATTACAACCTCAAATCATACACATAAACACACAAAGACATACTCGGAGGCTCTGATCAAAAATCTACCAAAACAGCAGAGGCCACCAAAGCAGACACCCAAACAACCACCACCTCAGAACACAACACCTGCAACACATAGACCTCACAGTCAGTGTGTCAAACAGTCACAGCCCTTAAGGCCAAACACAATGCCAGACACACTAGTCATTGGTGACTCCATAGTCAGACACACTGACGTCCCGCTCACCAGACTGAGTAAGGAGAAGGTCACAGTAAGCTGCCTGTCGGGCGCTAGAATCCGCCACATAACACAAGCACTCAGGTCTCTCAACAGCAGGTACAAATATGACTCAGTCATTGTCCACGCTGGTGTAAACGACCTGAGACGTACCTCCTTGGACTACATGAAAAGAGACATTGAGGAGCTCTCTGATTATGTAGCCCAGGTAGGTATGACCCTGACCTTGAGCAGTATCCTACCTTCACCAAGAATGATGCCACAATACGGAGATAAGATGATCAGCTTTAACAATTGGCTTAAACACTGGTGTCATTCAAAGGGGATCCAGTGTCTGTCTGCCTGGGATGACATGCTGGACAAGCCACGCTGCTTCAAGGGACGGCTTGCACCTGTCACCCTGGGATTCCGGATATTGGCAAAGGCTCTTGCCACCCCATAGTGCCTTTTTAGGCAAGGCTCAAATTCTAAACCTACCACCCTAGAACACAAAAAGGAAAAAACTAAGGGTAATGCTGCTCAATGCCAGAAGTCTAAATCTCAAAATGCATGCACTCGAGGCCCTTCTCAGTGTGGAGAACATCGATGTCTGTGCTGTGACAGAAACCTGGTTCAAGGCTCCTGAGAGCACCCCAGCGCTATCAGGTTTTACCTCATATCATGCGTTCCGGCCCCAAAATCCGGACAATACCAAGAAAGGAGGGGGGGTATCCATATTCATCAAGGACACCCACACCTCAAGACTGGTGGCAACGCACGATGCATCGGAGACCATCCAGGTGCAATTAACCATAGGCAAGACTGCTCTGCAAATTGTAGCATGTTACAGGCCACCCTCACAAACTCAGGAACCTCACATGGCCTTCCTGAAAACACTAGAGGGGATAAATGTATCACCAAACACCATCATACTAGGTGACTTCAATTACCCTAATATAGACTGGGATCACTACTCAAGCCCAAACACCCTAGCCCAAAAGTTCCTGGAATTCATAAACTCAAATGCCATGGAACAACTAGTCACCATCCCCACAAGAGGAGATAACATACTTGATCTCATCATCACGAACATGGGAGCACAATGTTCAACACCAGAGGTGTACCCCTCACTGGTGAGATCAGACCACAAACTAATCTCGCTGGAGGTCCTCATCCCACCCCGACCTGAAATAGAAAAGAGGACAGTAAAGAACTTCTCAATAGCCGACTTCTCTCTTCTAACGACTAGTGTGGTCTCCTTTAAGCCCCCGGAGCCGACGGAAAACAGTACTCAAGCCGCTGAATCACTTACAAATGCCTTCTACCAGCACCTGCAGGACTGCATGGATAAGGCAATCCCAAGCAAAACAAAGACTCTTTGTACCAAAGGCAAGCGTCCAGTCTGGTGGACCCCAGCCATAAACAAACTCTACAACAAAAGGAGGAAGCTACTACAAGATAGAGCAAAATCCTTAAAAGGTAAGACACCCTTGATCACTATAAGTAAAAACTAAGAGCTCTCATAAAATCATCCAAAGCAAATTTCGAGAGAAAAATAGCTAAAGACTCAAAAGACAATCATAAGGCCTTCTTTAGCTATGTTAGAAACCTGGGAGGAAACTCCCAGATATGCTCAGAGCTAGTTCAAAATGATGTGAAGATTACTGATCCTACAGACATTGCCAACATACTGGCTGACAGGTTCAGTGCAAACTTCTCCCCTCCCCAAAAGGAGAGATATCTATACCAAACGATTGCAGCCCCCAAACATCTCCAGCCCAAGTGAAAACTGCTCTCTCCAAAGCAAAAACACAGCATCCATGGGACCTGATGGTGTCCCCGGCTGTGTGCTCCATGAACTCAATGAGGAATTAAACCCACAGCTAGGACAGCTGTTTAATCATAGTCTTACCTCTGGATACGCACTCCAGGAGTGGCGCACTGCAACTGTGGTACCACTTCACAAAGGCGGTGCCTCCACCGACCCTGGAAATTACCGCCCATTAGCTTGACAAGCCTTATCTGCAAAGCCATGGAGAGGATCATAATGGACCTCATAAATAAAGACATAGGGAATTTGCAGACTTTGGATCCAACCCAGTTTGGCTTTGTCAAAGGCAGATCATGCCTTTTAAACTTGGTTGACTTTTTTTGAAACAGTCACCAAAGCCATTGATGAGGGAAAGGCAGTCCATACAGCCTACCTCGATCTGGCTAAGGCCTTCGATACAATACCCCACTCGGGTATCATTGAAAAACTCATCAGCTTAAATGTCAACCTATACATCACAAGATGGGTTGCAAACTGGCTGAGTGACAGAACCCACAGGGTCAGAGTTGCTGGCGCCATGTCAGACTCAAAGCCTGTCACAAGTGGTGTCCCACAGGGCTCAGTCCTGGGCCCACTCTTGTTTGGCATCTACTTTTCCAAGTACAAGCAAACACAGGAGGGTTATGGCTGACAAAGTTTGCAGATGACTGCAAACTGGGCCATAGTAGAAAACACATCTGACACAGATATCCTTCAGAAGGGTCTCACAGAAACGGATAACTGGTGCCAGAGCCACGGCCTAAAGTTAAATGCCAAAAATGCATAGTCATACCCTTCGGGAAAAACAAGGTTACCCCTAGCTACCAAATAGGTGGCAATCCACTGAGCACAGAAGAAGTTATCAGGGACCTGGGGACCCAGGTTGATAGTAGTCTGTCATTCGACACCCATGTAGCTAAAGTAGTTAGGAAGACCTTCTACATTGCCCACCTTATCATGAAGGGATTCTCATCTAGATCAAGGGAGGTCATAGTCTCCCTTTACTCATCACTCATCAGACCAATGATTGAGTACAATGCCCCATTCGAATGTATCTGACCCGACACTTGCAGCAGCTGGAGAGGCCACAAAAGTTCCTCATCAAAAGGATAAAGGGTCTCAAAAATCTGTCCTATGCTGCCCGACTGAAAGAACTCCAGCTCTATTCAGTCGCCACCACTTGCTCAGAGGTGACCTTTGCCTAACATACAAGGCCATGTCAAACCCAGATTTGATGAATATGCTTCACCTCAAAAATCTAGATCCATCAGAGCCACAAGGGCGGAGACTTAAACCTTGACACGGCTATTAATAGGACGTGCTGGAGGGATAGATTCATCACCCAAAGACTCCCTATGCTGTGGAACAAAATCCCGGTACATGTGAGGCAGAGCACCTCGCTGGCCTTGTTCAAGAGAAATCTTGACCAATGGATGGGAGATCGCAGATATACCCCAGGGATTACCTCAGTGTCACTGCTCGACAGAGGCACAGCAAAATAATGGGTATAGTTCCCCATACTAAAGGGGTGGCGTAAGCCACAAAACGATGGGCTAGGCTTGTAAATGCCCTCGGGCAGATAGCCTAGTATGAACCTATGAACCTATGAACCTAAGACAAAGTATCTATTATAACAAAGATACAGTCTATCAACTAATAAGAAACAAAAATATCTTTAACCCCATCAATTTCAGGATTTTTAAATAGTTCTCTGTCCCCTCCTGTCCTATACTGCATAGGCTGCTGGCTCCACTCGTAGTGTGCCCTGCTGCATGTAAATCATCCCAGGTGTCTCCTGCCACCCTTTGAGGTACCCTTGATTCCGGTCTGCTGACAAAGCTATCTAAAGGGAACATTTAAATCTCCCTGTGCTTTACTGGTTCCCCAAGCTTATGCTGAAAACATAAAAGATAAAAAAAAAGTTTATGTACCTTTTTTGAAAGTTGTTTGCACTCCCTATAGCTGTATTGTAATCATACGTGTGCATGCTAACAGCCTACCACACACCCCACTCAGCCTGCTCTCTCCAGTCAATCACCACCACCTCTAGGTGCTCATGGCCCTCTGCTGCAGTTATGGATCTGTCCACTAGGTGACAGCATTTACCCACTTGTAAATTTTTCACTCTAGACTAAATAAGTTATTTAATATTTGTCTGTCCTACCTTTGCCCTATTGCCCTTCCCTAACCTCTGTAAACCTCCCTGCCTTATCCCTAGTCTCACTTAGCAAATTAATGCCTCACCCCTGTGCCTTTCTTACCTTGTGCTTGCTGTCCATCTTACTGATTGTTCCTTGCTAACTTGCTCTTCCATCTCCTTGGCTCTACCCACTTTGTTCGCCCTGCAGGCTCATTACACTCCCCTTCCCTGCCCCCAAATGCCACCTGCCCTAGAACCTCTACACTTATAGCTAATACACCACACCCACTTCCTCCCACAACCAATCAACTCATCCACCCCACGCAAAATTAATCTACCTCTTCTAGTTCAATCCTTTACTATGACTCCACCCACTTTACACCACTATAGGTATAGCCTAAGCCCACCCCATCAGATATCCAAAACAAACATCATGCCTACCAAACCTGCCACATTATTAACTGAAATACTAATACTTATTAGCATATTCTACTTAAACTATCTTACCAGACCTCTGTATGTCAATCACTCTCCTTCATTTCATACAACTACCTCACTCCATATACAGCATGTACACTCCCAAACCTACATATCCCCTAGCCTCTACTTTTTCAACAATACTATGCCCTTCCCCTATAGACTCATATCTTACCCTAAACACACCACTCTCATTTATAATACCTCCATCTCAAATCTTACAACCGCAAACTTGAAACTAAGCAAATCAAACTCCCACATTCGGCATTTAATTTCTATTCTTCTCTCTGAGGACATACACCCAAACTCCAGTCCCTCTCCCTCACACAATTCAACCTCCCCATCCCATCCACCCTACTTAAAAGGTAGGTCCCTCCATTTCACAGCTCTAAATGCTCAAAGCATCAGAAATAAAATCCCTAACCTCCACGCCTGGCTTCTCCACAATCAACCAGACATTCTGTTCATCTCCGAACTGATTCCACCCAACTACTGTATTAGTAGAAAAGATAGAACACATAAGAAAGGGGGAGGTGTTGCTCTCCTTTACTCCTCATCCCTCCTAGTGATCCCCTACTCCAAACCCATCCTTACATTTGGTAATGCTGAAATAATCTCAGCCCTTTTTTATGTAAACAAACATAAACGTATCTGTAGAGTCACCTTTTATATCCCCCCTGGAGACAATGTCCAAATCCTTGAAGACATTCTCTCCTGGTTTTCTACCAACATTACTAACAAAACTATTATCCTGGGTGATGTTAACATTAATTGCACAACAATTCAATCTCCAACCAACTCCTGAAATATAAATCTTTATAACTTCACTCAACTTATTACCTCAACAACTAGACCCTCCAAAGACTTCCACTATGAGACCCCCCTAGATTGAATTCTAGTTTTACATCCCCACTATATCACTGACAGTGGCACCCTTCCCAACTCACTAGGTGACCATCTTCCCATTTTCGCCCATTGTCTTCCCTCCTCCCTACAGCTAACCCATACCTATACCGCTACACTGTGCCTAAAAAAATGTAACCCTGATGAATTCTCAAATGCACTAAAAGAGTAAACTGGAACCCACTAAAAACTGCCATTTTCTACTTCAATACAACCTTCTTAGACTTGCTTAAACTCCTTTGCCCCCTGGAAAACAAAACACACAAAAAGCAACCCTGTCTTATGGTTAACTAAGAATACTTTGCTCATCATGCGACTCCAAGACAAAGCTTGGAAACACTACCATAAAACTAAAACTACCACCACCCTAAACCAATACAAATTACTTTGCAACAAAGTAAAAAAACTTATCTCAGACCACAAAGCCTATTTTAAAACACTCCAAACCAACCATAATACTAACCCTAAAGAATTCTGGGATGGAATCTCCTCTCTCCTTAACTGAGGCATAGATTCCGACCAGGCCATAGTACACAGTACCACTACTGCTTCTCTCCTTCCTCAAGGCCATTAACAAGGCCAGTGACACCGGTCATATTGTATCCACCCTCCTCTTAGACTTAGACCTTTCAAAAGCTTTTGACACCATCTCTCACAACCTTCTCATTACCAAACTCTCCATCCTAAACATATCCCCCTCCTCTATCAACTGGTTCACCAATTACCTATCAAACAGGCAACAAGCAGTCAAGTGGAAAAAAGCTATTTTACCTTTCCTAGATACGCCAACAGGCATCCCTCAAGGCTCAATTCTAGGTCCCATTCTATTCAATATCTTCATAAATGACTTCTATCATGCAGTCCCTAATGCCAACCTCATCCAATACGCTGACGACTCTACTATAATCTGTTCTGCCACCTCTACTTCCTCATTAGCACAATTAACTCAGGAAGCCTTCTCTTCTACTGAACAATGGAAGCTAGACAACCATCTAGCACTCAATGTAACCAAGACTAAATTATTGATATTTACCCCTTTGAAAACCACCACCTTAGATAAAAACTCATTCTCTATCACCAGCCAGAATACAGTTCTCGAAATAGTCTCCACTGCAAAACTTTTAGGAATTCTCATTGATGATCAGCTAAAGTTTGATAGTCACCTACAAGTTAATATAAAAAAAACCATAAGAAATTAGACATGCTTTACTGTCATAACCATTATATCTCTCCCTCTATCAGGCTTGTTCTCGCTACTACTTACCTCATCCCTTCCCTTCTATATGGTGCCTCTTTCCTTTACTAATCTGCAATCTTCCCTCAAGTCAAAACTCTCCTCCTGTTACTACAAAATTTAAAAATTTGCAACTGGCCATAGATCCACTACTCATCACTGTATTTCCCTACATCAACTGAACTGGCTTGAGCTACCCAACTATCTCACCTATACCCAACTTATCCAAGCACACAAACTTATTTTAGCCGTTCTCTCTGCCCCTCCCTTGCCTCTACCTTCAAAATCCATCTTCCTGATAGATGTCTCAGATCTAACTCCCAGAAACTAATAGAACTACATACACCTTCCCGTCCACCAGGAAAGCACCTCCTATCCTTCTCTCTAGCACGCCATTGGAATTCTTTTCCACCTCTCATCCATACCACTAACAGACTCTCTGCCTTCAAAATCCTACTTCACTCACACCTAACTTCACAATGGGAATGCTCTTGCTCCCTTCCTTCATAATTTCCTTTACCTTAATTACTCTCTACAAGCTAATATATCTGTAAATAGCCTCCTACGGTCTTATAACTCCTAATAATAACTGTAGGAACTATCATATTTTACAGGAACTGTAATTCATTTGTAATGAAGTTTAATGTATTATACTAACTAGCACCTCATAATGCCAATCTATGGCAACTTGTTACTTTGTTTTTTTAAATTCTCACTTATTTTTGTAATTTTTTATCTTGTATTCTTGTGACTTCTTGTATTTATATTTGTATTTTTGTATTCATGTATTTTTCTGGAGCTTTTCTCCCCAGGACTCCATTGAAAACGGGCTCTTCATGGCTCAATTGGACCATCCTGGAAAACAAACTGCAAATAAATAAATAAATAAAATAAAATTCATATCTGCCCTTAAAAGTTGTAACTGAGCTCCACTCAAACAACTTGACCTTGAAGAAGCCGTTCACTACTTCAGCTCTACCTTTCTAGATATCTTAAATCTACATGCTCCTCCCAGAACTATCATAGGTTCATAGGGTGGTACTAGGCTATCAGCCCTAGGGCCTATACAAGCCTAGCCAAACAATTCCTCGGATATTTCTTCCCACAATATTTAATTCCCTGGACCCCTGTCTAGACTGACATGATCCCCGGGGTGAATTTCCTGTCTCCCATCCAATCGTCAAGGTTCCTCTTAAAGAGGGCCAAGGAGGAACTCTGCTTGACATGTATGAGCAGTCTATTTCAGAGTATGGGGAGTCTCTGGGTCAGGAACCTATCCCTTCAGCATGTTTTGTTCATTGTGATGACAAGGTTTAGATCCCTGGAGCGTGTGGCTCTGAGGGATTGGGATTTCTTTAAGTGGAGCATGTCCAACAGCTCAGGCTTTGACATGATATGTTAAGCAGAGATTGCCTCTGAGTAGATGATATGCCACAGAGTATAGCTGGAGTTTTTTTAGATGGTCA
This sequence comes from Protopterus annectens, assembly GCF_019279795.1. Lineage (NCBI taxonomy): Eukaryota > Metazoa > Chordata > Ceratodontiformes > Protopteridae > Protopterus > Protopterus annectens. The sequence continues at coordinate 129,202,799 of NC_056742.1, read as the reverse complement.
GCATAGGGCATCTGCTTTAGGCCTATGATTCTTTTAGTGAGGTATTTCTGCGGCCTTTCCAGCTGTTGCAGATATCTTGTGAGGTACATACCAAACGGGGTGTTGTACTCTATAATGGATCTAATGAAGGATGAGTACAGTGGGACAATGACCTCCTTTTTTCTGGATGAAAAGCCCTTAGTGATGAGGTGTGCCACATAGAAGGATTTCCTGACTGTTGTGGCAATGTGGTTATCAAAGATGAGACCACTGTCTACCTGTGTCCCTAAGTCTCTCATCATACGCAAATCTAATTTTGCTGTTTGGCTAAGTAAACATAACAGGTCACTACTTAAAGCTAGAGACAAAGCCTGGGACCAATGGCATAAAATAGGACCCCAACCATGAAACAGACATACCTTGAACTTAGAAATAAATCAAAGAAACTAGTTAAACTTGACTAGATCAATTATTATCACAACATACAAATTAAATATCAAAACAACCCTCAAAAGTTCTGGACAGCCATAGTAACATACTCCTTCCTGGTAAATTTAGTACTCCCACCCAAACAACTGCAAATACCTGAGACAATATAGCTACTCAATTCAATAAATACTTTACAGAAACCATTCTAGCCCTAGCTAACCATCAAAACTAACCCTCCTCTTTAGAACCTTCCAAGCCATGTAACAACAACAACACCATCAACTTTCAACCCGCCCTTATAGATATGATTAGAAAATGGTTTAAAAAACTAAACCCACAACACTGGCAGCAGACAAGCCACCAGCTGACTTTCTGCAAATTGCTGCCAATGCAATCTCCTGCCCAGTTGCCATTCTTATTAACAGATCTGTGTCAGAAAATCAAATCCCTGAAATTTGGAAAATTTCCCATATTATTCCACTACACAAGGCTGGTACATCTACAGAACTGACTAACTAATTACCTATTGCTATACTATCCTCTCTTGCTAAAATCCTGGAAAGATGTAAACATACACAAATTATGGATTACTTACATTCTCAAAAACTTTTGTCAAACATTCAACACAGCTTTCATCCATTTAATAGCACTACTACCGATCTAATGTCTTTCACCAATGCAGTAAACCACCACAGAAACAATGGAAAATTTGTTTCTACTATCTTTCATGACCTCTCCAAGGCCTTTGACATAGTCACACACGCTAAACTTATCAATGTTCTTTCTGGCCTCAGTCAATCCGCTATTGCCTGCTACCAAACCTATTTATCAGGACTCCAGCAGGCAGTAAAATGGGAGCAGAACCTCTCCCCTCTTCTTCCAGTTATGCTAGAAATTCCACAAGGCTCCATTCTTGGGCCCCTACTGTTCTCTCTCTCTCTATACTAACAACATCCATACTTCTACCCTACATGTTTTGTAATCCAATATGCAGATAATTCTACACTAATATGTGCTGCTTTTTCCTTACAAGAACTCCACTCATTAAGACAAGACTCCTTTCTTTCTGTTGAGACATGGCTTACTAACTTTCAACTAATTCTGAATCCTAAGAAAACTAAAATTCTGCTCTTCCAACTTGCAAGAGCCACCAGACCTAGTCCCTCATTTAACATTATGTCCAGTGATAAAATCATTATCTATCCTATAACTCACACCAGACTTCTAGGAATAGAGATTGACAATAATATGAGATTCGATATTCACATCTCCCAGACCATAAAGAAAGTACACAAAAACTGGGTGTTCTATACAGAAATAAGCAATGAATTACTAAATTCACTAAGTCCACCATTGCAAGCACTCATCTCATCTCAACACTTCTCTATGCTTCTCCAGTCCTTACTAACCTTAGAAAGACTGATTTAGCTAAACTTGACTCCTATTACAACAAAATAGCCAGATTTTTCTCTGATTGTCCTTACAGGTCACATCACTGTACAGCCCTAAAGCAACTCAACTGGTTGGAACTTCCTCAGCTTCTACTTTAAAAACCCTGCACTTCAAAACCTACTAAAGTATTACTCCAGTAATAGAATTATCCACTCCAGGAATTAATCACTGAAGCCAACAATGCAGCTGGACAGTCCCTCTTCTCTAACTTCATACCTAAAATATGGAATACACTGCCCGCCTGCATAACATCAATTTCTTTCTTAGTACATTTTAAACATTCACTAAAAACTGACCTAGCTAATAACTGGCTCTGTACTTGTACCAGTCCTGGCTAGTCTTCATTCCCTGTATACTATTGTCCTTAGTCTGATTGAACATGTATTATAAAAATCTCTGTTTGATTCTCTGACACATGATATTTCTGAAAAGTTTGTAAACTACATGTACTATGTTAATTTGCCTGTATTCTTATATCTTATATTCTCTAATATTTGATGTATCCGTATACATTCTGTATGTACCTTAATCAATTATATTACTGCTGATTTTATTGTGATTGTGATTTGTGGAGCTTTACTCCCCAGGCTTTAGCTAAAAAAGGACTTGTGTCCAGTCGGACTTTCAAGATTAACAAATGTAAAATAAAATAAAATAAAGAAAGAAAGAATTGAATGAGAAATAGGCTGTACTATGGAAAATTGAAAAAGCATACCCCAAAATAATCTCCCCGATCTAAATTAATCAAGGATTACCTTCATATAACAAGAATGAAGGCATTTTTGTTTTTTGTTTTTGTTTTGTTTTGTTTTTTTGGGGTTTTTTTTGCAGGAGCAAACTCGTGTGTGCTTTCCATGTAGAGGACATTGCCCTCTACCACCATCCCCCTTATATAACTAAACTCTAAGGAAGGAAGAGTACTCTAATACAGTAAAACAGTACTCACATGATTATACTCAAACAGTTAATATGAAACACATTTGAGGAAACATACTCAGGAAAATAGGATATGGGAAATACCAACTGACAAGAAGTCATCTACTCTAGAGAATCACGGAAAATATTCAACTTGGTTAAATAAATTTCCATAGCAAAAATTCTAAATTTTCAAATCAAATTTTAAAGTATTTCTGTTAAAAAATGGATGTGAGCAACAAGAGAATTTATAGGAATCTATCACCAGAAACAATAATTTCTGGGAGTTTGTTAAGAAACCAAGTTGTGAACCTGGACAGCCAGGATATGAAAAATGTTGTTAGAGATATTTCAGAAATGATTTTAAACCAATGATACTGGCAGTTCCCAAACTCTTTCAAAACAAATTAAGGCAATTAAAAACACACTAGCACCTCACAGCATGAGGAGATTAAACTCTTAGCAGCAGTTCATCAGGCTAGGAGACCAGATGCAGACATTTTGGAAAATAACGGTGATGCTACAGCTCATGGAGACAGAGGTACAACACAATTGTTTGATAAAGCAAGCTAGCATTTACAAGATATAACTGATGATGTGGAAAGCAGATTAAGAAGAAATACACACACACACACACATATATATATATATATATATATATATATATATATATATATATAGGTCCACTATGTAATTTCAAAATACTGAAATCCCCAAATTCATTTTTTTTCGAAATTACATAGCCAAAAACTCAAAGTTCTGAAACCGGCAGAATTGCAAAATTCAAAATCCTGAAACACGGAGATGTTGAATTTCCGCTTACGCTGGTGCGGTGTGTGGATTTATCAGTTGAATTTAGGTAAGTTTGTGGTGTGTAAATGTGTTGGTTAGGGGCTTTAGTGCATGTAAGTGTGTGCTGTGACTGTGATGTGTGTGTGTGAGGGACTATAAGATGAGTGTGTGTCAGTTTTGTTTGTGTTTCTGTTTGTGCGATCTCGGAGTTAGAATATATAAGTGGGGGAGGGGTGCAGCCCCCCCACATGGGGGGTGCTGGGCGGCTTGGCCCCCTGCTTATCTATAGTGTAGATGCATTTATTTGATTGTGGGGGGGTTGTGTTTGTTTATGTGTGTATTGTATGTGTAGAGTAGTTTCGGCATTTTGAATTTCCCGGTTGTGTGTTTTCAGAATTGTGAGTTGTGCTTGGGTTTTCGGCTATGTAATTTCGAAATACTGAATTTTGGGATTTCAGTATTTCGAGATTACATAGTGGAATTATATATATATATATATATATATATATATATATATATATATATATATATATATATATCGTTCCTGGATTAAAAAGAGGAACAAGCTGTAATGAACAATTTTTTTGCAGGTACAGATTTCTGCAATGTTGGCTTTTCTCCAAGTATAAGTTAAGGTCAGTAATTAAGTTCATGTCTTACTATGGCTAACAAATGGCCAGGAGAACAATCAATGATAACTCTCTCATTGTATAGGAAGGCAAAAATTGTGAGGTAGGACAATGATTTTTCTACAGAATTCACATCTTGGAGAATGATATTGTCTGCTAGTGACATTTCTAAATCTAAAGAATACTGAAATTCACAATTCAAAGTGTGTATCCAGTTAAAAAGACACCGTGGAATGACAAACAACAAAGTTCAAGAGGCCAAGCACCAGTGACAGCTGGCATAATTTGTGAGGAGCCAAGAAAATTAATTAAATTATTTCTAGAACTTTACTGGTTGGTGTGGTTAACACAAAATGTTTTCTAATCACTTTTGTTTTCCACATGCTCTAACTGCCTTAAAACCCAAAGTCATCAGTTATCTGAAACTTTCTACAATCAATGATTCTTCAAGAGAAAAAAAAAAAAACATTGTGAAAGAAGTTATACCTCAGAAAGTAGTCGTGGTCTATTCACAGGGCAGGTTTTTTTCTTAACACGTTGCTATGCTACCACATTTACATCTTTTGGCAAATAATCCTTACATTACTGAGTTAAAGACTTCATTTTGGTAATATCTGTTTAAGAGTGTTTAGTAACATCTGTGCTGAGACTGAAATTGGTCCACTGAGGTCAGGACTGAACCCAAGTCAACAAATTAAAAATAAAATAAAAATGTAATAGCAATAAAATAAAGTAAAATGTAATAAAAGATGTATGTTATTCTTTATTTTATCTTCTAAAGAATAGATTATGCAATCATAAGATTTTTATTTTTAAAAGGCTCCCTATGGTCAGAACCATGGATTGTTACTTAGCTAGTTCAAAGTAATGAATATTCAGTTATTTAAGTATGAAGGTATAAATTCCCCTTCAAAGCGGCCTGATGCTATTTTGTGTCATCCAGAAGTCTTTTAGTGTTTATTTTCTTGTATAGGTTTTAAATAAGAGGCAGGAAATGTCTTCTGTACATTTAGTGGTGGCAAAGCAGATACAGCTTTGAATAAGAGCCTAATGGTGGCCCTCTAGGAAAAAAAAAAGCTACTCTAAAATTTCTTCATCCCTACCATTCATCCTGTTTGATCTTAAACTTAATAAGATTAATTGATAATCTGCCAATTAAGACCTTTGTTCTGTAAGTATTTGATAGCCTGTATAATATACATGTTCCTGTATTTGTGTTTGTTTATATCCATTTCAGGCCTGGTATTTTGTTGATCAATACACACCTCTTGTCTCATTAAATCTCCAGCCTAGGTTTTCTTTAACAACTCTATAACCAGCTGTACAAATTCAGGATCTGCAGCCTTTTATTCTAATGTGGCTAATAACTGTATTCTTTTGGTGAATTTTCTTTGTACACTTTCCTGAAGGTTAATTTAATCTAAAATGTATTAAGAGAAAAAGCAACTGTGTTCAAGTATTTCAGATATTTAGTATATTTATGGATTGTGTGAAAGAAGATCTGCAACAGTCAGCCATGAGTGTTGAAGAAGGCAGGAGTTTGGCACTGAATTGAGAGAGTTGGTGACAGTTAACATGATACCCTGACCCCATGTAGAAAAAATGGGAAAAAGGGTGCTGATGATGATGATGATGGATAATCTACAGACTCTTGACTCCCCCATCCAGCTATCCATCCACAACCCTTTTTCCCATTTTTACACATGGGATCGGGGTGTCACTTCAATAGTCTATCATCTAAAGCCAAGGTTTACACTGTCGGGTGGGCAGCCCTGCCATGGTAATTCTGTCAAACCCCACACTCATACATTCTATTAAAATATGAATTTCCTTATTTGTTACAGTTGCTGTTGTAGTACTTCAATTTCTTTTTTATTTTATTTTATTTTTTTTATGGCCAAAGACCAAGTTGTATAATTAAAGACAAATTATGATCCTCTAATATGAAACAGTAAGAAAAAATTGAAGAATGTATCTCAAATAGTGGTGGAGGTATGATCTGCAAAATGTCCTTGTGAGATACATTAGTTATACATCCAAACAGGAAGGTTATTATTAAAGATGAGTATTTTAAAAGCCTACACATCTAAATACTGACTCATTAACTTGCTTTGCAGGCACAGTACAATTTGTAATATCTAATATCCCTTGCCAATCCAAATAAACAAAAAAATCAGTAGCACCATAGTTAGTTTTATCATAAAGATCGATATAAACAATTTTAAATAAGATCTATTCAACTAGTTTATTTACATTTGCTTATTGAGATGTCTCAAATTTGCTTTCTTCTCCCACCTCTGCTATTCCTCCTCTTCTTAAGAAACATGATAACTTGAGCAGTAAACTATGAATATCTTCTAGCCAGAGAAATACTAAGCCAAAAATGATATCCAGTACTATTTGACAGCATTTGGTTAGAAGCTATGTTTGGACATAATGCTTATTTTTGCCAACTAACTTGATATAAAGATGTTGGGCACCAACAACATGCCATAGCATCATTAGCTCTGTTTTTCAAACATATATAAGAGATGTTTGCCTTGCTTGACTGCATTTTCTTCTAATCTTTTGCTTCCCTTACTAGCCATTTCCTTCTCTTATGGTTAAACTTTAATAAACTCTTTGTTGAGCAACAAACAAACAAACAAACAAACAGAATACTTTTTTCCCAGAAATACGAGTAAGAAATATACTCCTACATTTAAAACCAAGCCCAATAAAACTAATTTGATAAGGAGCCCTTAGTGGTAAAATGCTAGAGTAAACTTGTTCCAGACAGGCAGTTTTCTATCTTCCTAATTACTTCCCCCAGTTCTCCATAAAGAGGTTGATATCCCCAAAAAGTATTCTCAAACCTCTTTATTTATCTTTCGCCTTCTCTTGATCACCAAATTTTTGCAAGCCAACTACTAATTGTAACTAGAGGATGTCATGAAGAATTCTAAGGCTTTGAAGATCACACAATTTTAGTTATTTTACAATAATGAATGCGCTAGAAGTGATAAAATACATTTTCAGAAACCAGTTATAGCGGCCTGCCATGTGATGAAATACATGCAGATTTGACTACTTAACTGTAACATAACATTTGACACAATATTTGTTTTTTTTTTCTTTGTCTTTCTTTTTTAGTAGTGGTGGGATTTTAACATGGACTAATACGCTTCTACCACATGTAATATGCTCTGAACGCCATAATACAAATATGTTAATTTGCCAAGCTCAAGTCCTAAAAGCACACATGAATATATTCAGCATCTAAGACCCCAGTAAACAGACCCTCCTGACCATTTCACATATTTAAACCATAAAATATATAGAACTAAGTGGATACCCGTGCTTTATCCTGTTAAAAAACTGATTAACTCATCTAACTTCCCACTGACTAAGGGCTCAGTAAATGACCTATCAGATACATACTATGTGTAATCCACCATGGATAAATATTCTCTGTCTTCCTTAAATAGACCTACCACTTGTCTTTGCCTAATATTATAGAAAGTCTTTTCAATATCTAACTCATCTGAACACTGTCTTCAAATTATTTAATCATATCCTGCAATTACTCTCTGTTACAGCTTTTCCCACTACATCCACATTTCTTCCAGTGTCTCCCAACAGTTTTTCTGCACCTACAGCCAAATTAGTCTTTGGCTAATAATAGTCTCCCCAACGTCTTTCCTTTTGGATAGCTTGGCGCCATCACCATGTAATAATTACCGTCCAGTTGTGACTATATTTCATCCAGTTCAGAGTATTTTAACACTCTTCTCCACCTTTTTATTTATATTTTCATTCTTTCTCATCCTCCTTCAATCATGCGTTTCTTTACGGCTTGCAGCCATACCCTTCAATTGTCCAGAATTTTGTAGAATGGCCAGATTTTTGTGTCCTATTTTAGTCCATTCCTTACATAGTTTGTGTTTTTCTGGACAATCACTGAGGATTGAAGCCACTGATTAATGACAGGCATTTGAGTTTTCAGACTACATATCCTTCTGAAAATGTTGATAATGTAAGAAGCTGCTGTTCAAGCAACTTTCTAAGTTTCTAAGAGAAATATTTAAAATGTGTTCATTATTTTGAGCCTTTGCCCCTCATTATTTTTACTTTGTCCAGATTTCTTAAGCAACGAGTTTGTAAAGTATGTGTGCAGCATCAGACTACTTTCTTCTTCTTTTCTAGTTGTTTTTTTTTTTTTTTTTGCATGCAAGCCTTCAATTCATACAGGAACAATATTCCATTTTCTCAATTGTTTAATTGTTTTCTCATCAACATTCACACTTTGTGTATCAAGGAAAGATTACATTGTTACTATTTCATGATTCAACAATTGCTATGATATCTTAAGTTTTTTTTTTTTTTTTTGAGGCTACAAATTAAACCCTGTCCTCTCTGATCTACTGCACATTCACAAGTACAATGGTAGAATAAACACCCTATCAAGAGATTCAGATCTGGGTTTTTCATACTTAAATTACAAGAGCTAAAATCTTAGTCCTACAAACCTATAAAGTCTTCCCAATATTCTATCACCCCAGATTTGTATATCACGCAAAGTTGATGAAGCCATGTGTTAAAAACAAGGGTTTTCACATATAGATAGTCTTGCCATTTTGTAGATGGGGTTACTTTACAACAGATGGCCTTAATATTTTTGATTTTCAGAAGTTCTGGAATGTCTATTACAACGTTTTATGCTACGTAAATTATTGGTGCCTGCATGTATAAAAATGTGATCACATTGTTTTCTACCCTTTAACAGTTTGACTAATAAGACTGGAATAGCAACCATTTTTACACTGGAGAAGAAACCATAATTGTTTATCAAAATCACTCAGTTTTCCTAATAACAATTTCAACTTCAAATCACCTATAATTAATAATTGCTTTTCATACTTATGTGTTATCTGCTCATCTGCATTATTGAAGGAAGTATCTAATGCTGTATTGTGAGAGGCATGTGAGGTGTATATATATATATATATATATATATATATATATGTATACATATATATATATATATATATATATATATATATATATATATATATATATATATATATATATATATATATATATATATGTGTGTTCCAGTTTTCCTTGTTATTCCTTACATAGGTTTATGTTTGGATGAACTTTGTACTCTAATTTCAGTTCCTGTTCAACATTCTATCTTCTGTCATTCTCTTGTTATGTAATGATACTGCACCATGTGCAGATTATTTATTGTATGTAAATTTGTGTGTGTTTACTGAAGACACTCGTAATTCCTTATGCTTATATTATTTACTCAATATTGATAGTTTTCTGAGTTGATAGATCTGCCTTATGTCTTAATATTGATAAGTGACCACTGGTTACAGGGTCATCATCAGCTTAATTAAGCACTATGTCAAAATGTCGTGCTTCATTGCTGCTTTATGTTTTCTTCTTTTTTTTCATATAACATGCTTACTTTTATACTTTCTTTTTTTTGTTAGCCAATAGGCCTCCCTCAGAACTACCTTTAGTAGTTTTTTTAGTTTTGTCTTTTTTTTCTTGGCATCTCTACTATTATTGGTAGGTTTAAGGTCCTGAAATGATTCTGAATAACCCTCTGAATTGTTTACACTGTTCTTTGTAATTCTTCTTTAAAAGTTCTGCATAGTCCAAAATTGTCTGTAGTGATATACCATTATGGCATGGACAGTTAACTGAGTCATGTATCTCTTATTTTCTGATACAATGACAAATTCTTCTAATTTTTGACAGTCTAAGCATTGGTTGTTACTGATAGTTTCATTTAATTTAGTGTAATTTTTGGAATATTTGCTTTCTGCCAGAAATGTAATACTTATTTAATATCTCCACACTGGTATGAATATGATGGGATATTCACTATATATGTTTACATACAATAGTAAATGGATTACACAGTCTACGTACTGTGTTATTGTTTGTTACCTTTACCTAGACATTGTGTGCATTGTTTTGGTGAATAAAAAATAATAGTTTGTAGTGTTTGCAAGTCAGAAGATAAAAGTAGGGCCACCCAGAAGTGGTAATGTTCTCTCCTAAAATAGAGCAGTATTTGCACATAAGATAAACCTAAGTACTGTATACTAATGCAAATTGTAAGTTGTATTAACATTCAACTACCATAATCCTGAAAGTTCTATTCTTGACAGTTGTATGAAAGGAATCCTTGGGATTTCAAACATTAAATACTGAAATAGTTGCTGGATATGAACGCACTTGATCTGATTGCATCCACTCATCATGGGTATGTTTTAAGCTTACTGGAGCAGCCTAATTGGTCACCCTCAAAGGACCACACATCCATACATCCTCAACCCCTTTTTCCCATTTTTGTACATGGGGTTGGGGGTGTCACTTCAACAGTGACAGTCATCTACAGCAAAGGTTTACTCCACCGGGTAGCTATCCCTGCCCCAGTTGCTCTTTCACATCACACACTCGCATGGCCATTCACACCTATGCCAAATCTGAAGTGTCCAGTCAATCTATTGCATGTCTTTGGAATGTGGGAGGAAACTGGAGCACCCAGAAGAAACCCATGCATGCACAGGGAGGACATGCAGACTCTGCACAGAAGACACCCCTGCCAAGGATCAAACCAGGGAACCTCTTGTTGTGAGGTGACAGCACTATCCTCTGCACCACTGTACTGCAAAAGGTCCACACATATAGACCTACATATGTGGAGGCACTCATATGTAACTTACCCAAACCTCAAAGGCCTCTCAGGCACACTCCTCAGAAACTCCGCATGCATGCAAACAAGACAATTCCCAACACAACGCAAAAAGCTACATCTCATTGTGTCTCAACTACCATGCCCATAAGGCAAAACACTCCACAACCTCATATTCTGGTCATAGGAGGCTCCATTGTGAGACACACTGATGTCCCAGTTACCAGGCTGGATAAGGAAAAGGTTACAATTAGTTGCCTGTCAGGGATCAGTTTCCACCAGATCATGCAAGCATTCAGGTCACTTACCCCTAAGTACCAGTATGACTCAGTCATAGTCCATGTGGGCATGAATGGCCTGAGATGTAACTCCTTGGACTACATGAAGAGAGACATGATTGAGTTCTCAGAATATGTGTTACAGGCAAGTATGAACCTAGCATGCAATAGCATTCTACCATCTCCAAGGATGATGCCACAATACCAGCAAAAAAATGATCAAATTTAACAATTGGTTTAGCTACTGGTGTTATTCCAAAGGGGTCCAATGCTTGTCAGCCTGTAAGGACATGGTTGATAGGCCATACTGCTTTTCCAGGGATGGTCTTCACATGTCACCTCTATTCTTTTGGACATTGGCCAAAACATTATCCACCACATTCTGGCTTTTTTAGGCATTGACAAACAAACCTTCCAACATAACAAACACTACTCAGGCCAAGCTAAAGGTATTACTGCTCAATGCGAGGAGTCTCAACAAGAAACTGCACTCTCTAGAAGCTCTCCTCACCCTGGAAAATGCTGACATCTGTGCAGTTAATGAAACATGGTTCAAAGACATAGAAAGCACTCCAGCAGTACATGGCTATAATGCCTGTCACACATTTCAACCACCCACTGATCATGAAAGAGTAAAAGGTGGAGTTGTATCTATCTTTATAAAGGATAAGCACACCTCAAGGCTGGTCAAACAAAATGATTTGCTTGAGCTACTCTACATCCAACTAACCATGGGAAAATCCATTACCATATTTCTGATAGCTACAGGTCCCCCACCATGAACCAGGAAACCCATACATCATACCTGAAGTAACTAGAATCGCTCACCATCCAGCCCAATACCATATCCACAAGTGATTTTAACTACCCCTCCACTAATTCGGAGGTATACACGACCACTAACATGCAGGACCAAAGATTTCTTACATTTCTAAATTCAAATACCCTGAAGCAGCTGGGCTGCACTCCCACTAGGGTAATAAATATCCAAGATCTGGTACTCATAAGTATGGAAGAGTGCTGCACCCTCCCACCTCGTGTGATGTCCACAAACTGATAAAAGATCAGATCACAAAGTGGTTGGCCATGAAATAAAGGTAAAACTAGTCCCCCGCCTAAGCCCAAAACATTTAAGAACTTCTCAATGGTAAATTACCCCCTATAAAGTGAAGGCATAGATAGTTTCCAAGCTCCCTCAAATCCAGAAAACATGGAAACCTATGCAGAGGTGTACACAAAAACCCTGTATGACCATATAAACAATTTCATAGAAACGTCAGTACCAGACTGAAATAAACTCAAGTCAAGCAACAAAAACAAGCCATCCTGGTGGACCCCTGGCATTAATAGGTTGTACAACAAAATAAAGAAAATCCTGCCAATAAATAAAAGGTAATGAGCACAACAGAGCAATAAGTCCCTCATTGGTCAAACAAGTGAATCAGGGAATGAACTAGGCAAGTTTCTGAAAGCAGGCTTTGTGGTAAAAATACCTTCCAAAGCTAAGGAAAACCATAATGCATGTTTTGGTTATGTCTGCAATCTTAAGGGGAACACCCAACAATGTGCAGAATTAGTTGTAGATGGCATCATCTATATTCAGCCAGAAGATAAAGCAAAAGTGCTGACCAACAAATTCAGGTCAAATTTCACCTCTCCATCATCCCCAGTTCTCCCCCAAAAACTAACATCTACCACTCCACCTCTCTAAAGCTAAAAACGTGTGCTAAAACCAGGATAAATAAAAACTCCACCAAGCACACTACCCTGGATTGGATACTAGTCAGTAAGAGCCCCCAGTCATATATAACTGGCTGCTTATCAGATAGCCTCAGTGATCACTCCCCAACATTCCTACTCAAAAAATACCTATACCAAGCTAAACCTGTCATCTACCGTCAAATATGTAAAAAACTAAACTTTAACCCACTCACATTCGTCTCATCCCTCAAAGAATGTAACTGGAATCCTCTAAAGTACCTCAGTCTAGATGATGCAGTTGAATTTTTTAATACTACCTTCCTGAACATCCTTAATTACCATGCCCCCATAAGATTCTCCAGAACCAAAGCACAACCCTCCCCATGACTAGAGAAAGCCACTAAGTCAGAAATGAAAAACAGGGATAAAGCCTGGGAGCACTGGCGCAAAACCAAAACCCCCTCAGCTAGACAGAAATTCCTAGAACTATGCAATAGAGTCAAAAAGCTAATAAAACAGGACAAATCCCAATACTACCAGTCTGCCCTAGTCTCCTCACAACACAGCCCCAAACAATTCTGGTCCTCCATAAACTCCATCCTCCACCCAGGTAAAGTCAGTACCCCTCCTCCTAACATCCCTCACTCCTCAGAAAATATTGCTACCTCATTCAACACACACTTCACCCAAACCATACTATCACTAGCTAAACAACACAGCCCCCCTCCCCTCCAACCCACACCTTCAACTAGTAATCTCCCCACTGCCTTCTCTTTTTCTCCTGTACCTACCTCCAACATAAAAAACTCTTAACTAAACTTAAACCCACCAAATTAGCAGCAGACAGCCTCCCAAGTGAATACCTACAAATCGCAGCTGATGCTCTGGCCTACCCAGTATCCATCTTGATTAACCGATCTCTGTCAGAAAGTTACATTCCCACACTGTGGAAAGTATCACATATAATTCCCCTCCACAAAGGCGGACCCTCCACAGAACTAACCAATTACTGTCCCATAGCTATTCTCTCTCCACTCTCCAAAATACTAGAGAGATGCATACACTCTCAGGTCTCAGACTATCTCCTTACTAACAACCTCCTTTCCAGTACTCAGCATGGTTTCTGACCAAACCATAGCACCACCACTGCCTTACTCTCCTTTACTAACACTATCCTTCAGCATAAAAACAATGGCTATCTCTCCTCTGCTACTTTCCTAGACCTATCTAAAGCATTTGACATGGTCCCACACAAACAACTTATCTCTGTCCTCAATAACCTATCCTTCTCACAATCAGTCACCAACTGGCTTCAGAGTTACCTGTCTGACCGCCAACAATCCGTTGAATGGCAGAATGACATATCTCCCCAACTACCTGTCTCCATAGGGGTTCCCCAAGGATCCATCCTTGGACCCCTACTCTTCTCTGTTTACACCAATAATCTAGCCTCTGCCACCAAACATGGCACACTCATACAATACGCAAATGACTCGACCATCATCTGCTCAGCCCAGTCCCTACCAAAACTGCAAAAAGTCAACACAGGAAGCCTTTTCCACTGTTGAAACATGGTTATCCGATGCCTGATTAATACTCAACCCAAACAAAACTAAACTACTCATCTTCCAACCCACCAAACATACTCAAAACAACTCTCACTTTAACATCACGGCAAAAGACAACACCTCTATATACCCAACTGAACACACCAAATTGCTAGGAGTGGAAATAGACAATAAACTAAATTTGACATTCACATATCCATGACTATAAAAAAGTCCACAAAAAACTAGGAGCGTTATACAAAAATAAGCAATTTCTCACCAAAGCAGCAAAGATTTCAATAGCAAATTCCCACCTTATCTCCACCCTACTTTATGCCTCTCCAATATATACCAACCTAAGGCAATGTGATCTAAACAAGCTAGAGACCTGCTACAACAAAATTGCCAAATTCGCCACGGGGGCATCCTACCGTAGTCACCATTGTCTCTCACTTGCTGAACTAGGCTGCCTTGAACTCCCTCACCTCCTTCAGTGGTATCAACTCTCACTCGCCCACAAACTAGTAAACCATCCACTAAATGTCCCATCCCTCCAGAATCTACTCCAACCCTATCACACCACCAGACCACTAAGATCCAGCAGCAAAAATCACTTGCAGATCACTAAAGCCAATAACTCTGCTGGTGAAGCACTATTCTCTTGCGCCATAGTGAAATTATGGAACTCACTCCCACCCACAATTACCTCCATATCATCATGCACCCACTTCAAAACTTTACTAAAAGCGCAACTAAAAACATGCTGGCTATGCCCTTGCAACTCCCACTCTAATATCATCCACCCCATCCAACCACTACCTTTCTTTCCACTCCACTAACTACCTTGATTATAGCAAGCTCTGATGCTCATAAGCCAGTACTTATTATACAGCACGAACGTCTTCTTGTAACATTTGTTAATGTCCGGTATGCACTTCACAGATAAAGATTCTAGTTGTCTACTGATGTACTATGTTCTTCATCTGTAAATATGTTGTAAGTAATTGCTATGTAAATTGTTATTCACTATGTAATCCAATGTATATACTGTCTGTTTATTTTAACTGTGGAGCTTTTCTCCCCAGGCCTCCGCTGAAAATGGACCTACGTCCAGTCAGACACTCCCGGTCAACAAATTTAAATAAATAAATAAATAAAATAAATAACATGGCTTCAGTGATGCCTACTGATATACCAGGTTGCCTCTTATACAGCATAAATCAGGACTTATCGGGTCCATTAGGATCTCTATTTAACCACAGCCTCTGGACTGGCTTTGTCTTGATAGAGTTGAGGGCAGCAACAGTCATCCCTCTGCATAAAGTGGGACTATCTACAAACCAATTTGACTAGTCTTACTTATAAGAACATGGAAAGAATAATCATGGATCATAAATAATGACACAGGAGCCTCCAAACATTGGACCCATCCCAATATGGCTTTGACAAGGGCAGGTCATGCCTACTGAATCCAGTGTATTTCTTTGAGAAAGTCATTAAGGCCATTGATGAGGATAAAACAGTACATACTGCCTACCTCGACCTGGCAAATGCATTTGACACAATTCTCCACTAAGGTATTACAAATAAACTCACAAAACTGGGCATAAATCCCTTCACCACCAGATGGATAGGCAATTGGCTCACAGACAGGACATGTGTTTAAAGTGGGTGAATCAAGATATAGCAAGAGCCCAGTTACTAGTGGTGTGCCACAGAGTTCAATGCTGGGACCACACCTGCTCAGAATATACTTCTCTAAAGTCAAGGGTAATGTGGAAGGCCTCTGTATAACAAAGTTTGCCGACAACTGCAAGCTGGGAGCAATCACTGAATCCCCCAGTGATGTAGATATCTTTCAGGAGGGTCTCGATCTGACAAATGATTGATGCTCGAACCATGGCCTAAAACTAAATGCAAAAAAATGCATTATCATACTCTTTGGAAAGCCAAATACCACTGAAAATTACAACATCAATAGCACACCCCTAAAAGTAGACACGGAGGTGAGAGATCTAGTTACACAGATAGATAGTAGCCTGAACTTTGATTGCCATGTGTCACAGTGCTGAAGAAGTCTTTCTATGTGGCACTACTTATAAGTAAAGGTATGGCATCCAGACCCAAGGAAATTATAGTCCCGCTGTATTCAGCCCTCATTACACTAATAATTGAGTACAATGCACCATTTGGCATCTACTTGACTAGGCAATTACAGCAGCGCAGCTAGAGTGACCTCAGAGGTTCCTCACAAAAGAAACAGAATGTATAAACAACATGTCCTATGCAGATAGAATAAAAGCCGTATCCCTTTACTCTGTCTTCTACTGATTATTAAGAGGTGATCTATGCTTGATCTATCAGAAAACCAGTCTGAAGGAGCTGCTACACATCTACAAGTCAAACAACACAAGAGTCACCTGATCTAGAGATGTAAACTTAGTCAGCAACTCAAGAAAAATATGCAGGAGAGACAGCTATGCATCTCAGAGATTGCCCCATCTTTGGAACAGGCTTCCTTTTCAAGTTAAGCAGAGCTCTTCTTCAAATGCAGTTTGGATGAATGAATGCGAAAATCACAAATTCACACCTGGAGTAGTGTCTATGTCTGTTATGGACAGGGGCAATCTGTAAGATACTCGAGGCATAGTGACAAACCCATGCCATTCTCTTGCCCCTAGGGGCCATATATAGGTAAAATTGGGTTTTATTGGCTAGGCCTGTAAGGGCTAATAACCTATTAGCCTAGTAATCTCATATGAACATACTTTGGCTGTCAATCACTAGCCACCAGGAAAATAAGTGGTAGTTCCCTGACATCTTTAAAAAGACATAGAAGAGCATTAAAAACATAAAAAACAGAAGTCTAATGACAGCCTTGAAAAGGACAGTAGGGAAGGCCTAAATATACAATTAAACACTGCTGAGCTTTGTAAAGATGTTAAAATTATCAGCCTGCATTATTCCATGGCACAAGCTATGAATGCTTTTCCCCTTACCTTAACTCTTCCCAAATGCCACCCTCTGTTTGGTGATGTGACTACTGCATCATGC